>NC_091623.1:22340000-22600000 GCF_027580195.1 Bos mutus | reverse complement strand
AAGACATAAGAAACAACTTAGGATAATATTAAAGAAGACTAAATATGATAGAAATATATTCAAATAGCTATTATAAATGAAAGAATTGGCTTAAAAGTGTTCAAAAATTCTTAAGTACTATCTATACTGAGACTTAGCATTACTAAGTGCTCTATTACACCATTATAGAAAATTTCATTAGAAGAATACATGTTTTGTTAGTTTTGGATACTTGATATGTCTTAAACTTTGAGTCCAAAGAAGAGGGGTCTATGAAGAGAGGAGTAGATTTTTGAACTTGAGTGTTGGGAGTTAAGCTGCCTTACCTTTTATATAGTGTATTATTTTTTCAGAGATCTTTCAATACACTATCCTTACAACGCCACTGTGAGATACACAGGCCAAATATTTAATGAATTTGAGGGGTTTTGTGGCTTTCTCAGCCAATAGGTCCCAAATCTATGAACAGAGGCCAAATCTTATAGTCCTGTATTTTCTAAATGTAACATCTTTTTTCTTTCTAAAGACAGCTCTTTAAATCCAGGTGAGGGAAAGTTTTAGGCAATAGGATCTCACTGCATGAGTCAAGTTACGTAACATGAGTGACTTTCTTTGTCTAAATACAGAATAAAAGATTAACACTGGAACGTGTATGCACATGTTTGTCTGTTTCCTCTAGTTCCTAGTTCATATCACATGGTTCTCATTATATGCAAGGTGCCTAAAGTGTGTTTCTCAGTTGTTCCTAGGATGTGGAAACTAACAATAGTTTCCTTGTCTTTATACAGCAATGGGAAAATATTAACTAATATTTTGCTTCAGAAATCTCAATCAACATTTTACTCAGGCACTTCTAACATGCAAATACATGAAAATAATCTAAAAGGAGCAGGCGCTGTTCTCAAAGGGTGTTTTACAAAATCTATTTCCAGCCTTATGAATAATGCATGCTGTATTCATACAGAAGTAAGGATACTAAGGTGACTGACTGTCAGACTAGCCAGCCTTCCTCCTGCTGCAAAGAGGTCTGAGTTTTGTTTTGTGTATGCCCATTAAGACAGTTCAACGAAATCCATCACATGTGTTGTGGAGTAAAACAAACTGAGCTTCAGACAAAGCAGACACAAAAGCAGTGGTGCTTCTGAAGTTTGTGAACAAGCAGGGGATGTCAGTCTTTGCAAGTGTAGGACTTGTATTTATCAGTTTAATAAATTTCTTAATGCTTTATGACTCCAGTGATTAGGCATTAGAGCTAATTACGCTGAGTATTTTTTTCTTCAAGGCTTACTTCCTACTTTGACTCATTCAACTGAAACAATTAGATTCACCAAGAGAAATGGGTAATGTCTTTTCAAACCATATTTCCCATAACACTTAGTCTCCTGCAGCAAATCATTAAATCGTCAACAGATGCATTTCGTTTTCAGTCTATACAACTTCAAATAATCGTTTTGAAGGGCAAAAGTAGCTTATTTTCTTTTCCCCTTTGCTATCAAATATCTTCTCCTGCCCCAGTTAGACAGACAGGTTATTAAAGAAATCACTTTGCTCTTGTGCAACTTGCATACTACTTTCTGTTTCAACAGTCGAGCATCGATATCAAATGTCATGAAAGGTCTTGGGGCAAGTAAGAAAGATTCAAAGTTCACTTTGTGAACAAGGAGATGACGGATTGTTGATACACGCAGAAAAGGAACATTGCTGTTAGTAAGGAGGAGCACCCCACAACTGGATCACCTAAGAAACTATATGTTCCAGAACTGACAAATTATTGGGGACCCCCCTCAACTGCCCTTTGTTTCATCCCCCAAATATAAAGCAAGCATACTTTAGTGACATGATTTTTTTTTTCTGGCACCTTTCCATAGCCAATTCCATTCATGCAGAAAAAGGATAAAATTCCATCATTCGAGCATGACATCTCAAAATTCAAACTTAATGAGAGCTTTGGCAGCTTCTGTCGAAGGCAGACAGTGATTAACAAAACACTTCAGAGTACAAGGCACAGCAGTACTCAAAGAAAACAGTGATGATCTCCACTTAATTGTAGAAAAGCCCAAAGCATCTGCCAGCCGAGGAGAGCTGGAGCCATAAGGAGCTATTGCTCAGATAGGCTGTCATCTCCAGAGATCAACAACCATATGCTCAGCTCAAGCACAAACTCCAAAGAAGTTAATTTTCTGACAAAATACAGGGATAAATATGACATTCAAACAAGTGTGCTCACCCATCCTGAACACACGTTCATCTGCATGCATCAGATTTATGCATCGTTTAAACACAAGCAAATATAATTTGTTTGGAACACAAACATTGCTGCATGGGTACAGGTATAATTAATCTTTGTCTGCTCCACAGGTTCTTGTGTTCTTCTGGTTAACCACGCTTTCAACAAACTTTTGATGAATGGAGAAGTCACTTGTTGCTTCATACCTTAACACATACCACACTTGTTCAGGCTCTTAAAATCAATGCAATTTTAAAACACAAGATGAAAAATAAGCCTATGATTACTATGACACATAGAGAGAGATCTACCTGTCTACTATTCATCTATATATCTATTTATCTATCTATGAAAGCAAAGCTAAGATCTTAACATTCTGAGATATACTGTTGTGCATCTCCCTCTCTCTCTTTCTCTCTCTTCCTAAAATCAAAACTGAGATCTTGGCAAAATATTTCTGGGATACCACTTTGCAAATAGAAGCAAAGGTATCACCCTGATAGTTAAAAAAATAAGAGGTTGCATTCTAAGAAGGAAAAAAAATCCACATTCTCCCATCATTGAGAGATGGAGATTCTTCTTGAGGTAACACTTCCTCAAAAAACGCAACACATAGCATCAGATAGACTAGACTCAGCAGACCACCAATGTGCACTAATGCCCTTTGCAAAAAAAAAAAAAATCAATTTCCCGTTTGTTTGTATCATCAGCATCTTCCAAGGCTACACTGAAATGTAAGTGTTAGCTTTCTTTTCCTAATCGTAGCCACTCTCCTCATGTTGGGGTTATAGGGGAAAATGTCACATTGTCATGTCCCGTATAAGCTTTGTTAGAACTAATTGGCTATCTTGTAATTTTGATGTTACTGTGTATTTGTCATTTTCATATATTTTAAAACATTTTTTCTGATAATAAAAGTAATTTATGCCTAAAATAATTATAAAGTTATTATAATTATATTATTATAATTATTTTATAAAGTATAAAATAATAATAAAATTCAGACAGGTACAAAGAAGACATTTTAAATCTTTAAAGCCACCATTACAAAAATAAAACAAAAACTGGTTAATTTTGACAAACTTTTCTCAAATTTATATCCATATATGTGGATATAAATATGTATGTATAAATAATATACATAAACATATATATATATGCTGAGATATGGAATTCATACTAAAATATATGTATACGTTTATTTTTCTCCCTATATTATACTCTGAACTTTAAGCATTACTTGTATAATTAAACTGTATAGATGTGAAGATACTTTTAAACTGCTAATTAGCATCCTATTGTATAGATGGACTTACTTAACCATGACTTACTTAAGAACTCTCCTCTTTGCAGGTTTTTTAATTTTTTGTGACTATAAATGGCACTATAGTGAAATTCATTATAAATATATTCCTAATTATTTTAAATGAAGTTTTAAGATCAATTGATATGATTATTTTTAAGGCTCTTGATATGTATTATTAAGTATTCCTCAAGAATGTTAATGACAAATTCATACCAGATATTCATAAAGATTACCATCTAATGCCATCTTCATTGATAGATTTTTTTTTTTTAATTAAACATATTCTAGACTACTATACCAAAAAAAGGGTTTGTAGTCTGGGGAACAAAATTGAATATGACAAAGTTGACAAATGCTTCCAAATCAAGGTGATTTAGGTAGAAATAATATTTACAAATAATTTTAAGTGGAAAAATATAAGAATATTCATACTTTCAGTTAGAATTGAAATGCTATAGATTTGGGGTAAAATATAGTTTTTACTTTATGAATGAGATAATAGAGGAAATAAAAGTCTATATAAATAAAAATAGAAAAGGCAACAAAAAGCAAAAGAATTACTTTTGACCCATAAGGACAGTTTATCCTTTAGGTCAAAAATATATATTGATTTAAGATTTTTAATACACTTTTCAAGTCTGTCTGTCTTAAAGCATACACACTCACTCTTGAATAAATTTTTGTGAGCATTATGAACCCTTGATCTACTATACTACCTTTTCTATCAAACTTCGTAAAATAAACAGTCTGTACCCCCACCGCTTCTATTCCCTCACCACCCTCTTCCTGATAAGCTAATTTGACTTCCATCCCCACAATTACCCTAGAAAAACATTTTTCTAAGCACACCATTCATTTGTCTTGCTTAGTGTCTTTGGTTTATTTCTCTCTCTTTTCCCCCTTTTCTTTGTATTTCCTTCTTCTTGAAACTATTTTCTACTCTGTCAAACACATTCTACCCTTTCCTGTGCCCCTCTTCTTCCTTCCTCTGAGAATGCGTTCTCTCTCCCTCTTCTTCATTCAAACTAGCTTTTTTTTTTTTTTTTTTAAAGACATAGCAAAATCAACATTGCTCCAAACAGCCTTCTGTCATGGTTGTGACTCAAAAGAATTCATAGCACACATTTGACATTGATAACATATCACCTACCAATACTGTTTTATGAATGTATTTTAACTCTCATGATAAATTTTAAACTGCTTGAAGGGAGAATGCCTGAGGATTTTATATTTAGGCATTTATTTGCCTGTTATTTCATCCGTGTCAAATAAGCCATCCTATTGGCAGAGTCCAGCTCTCTTATAAGGACCAGATGACTCTAGTATCTCTAAGTGCCTGTAATTAACACTGTCTCCTCTGCAGTCATTCCTGCTCCTTTCCATGTCATACAATGTTTATTCTATCATTCTGACATTACCATGAGCATTCTCCCATGAAATACTGAATTTTAAAATAGCACACTGTCTAGAGTACAACAAATACTCAACACATTGATACTGCACCCTCTCTTTTGCTTCAATTCCCAACCCTTATAACTTCATTTTCTGTAGAAAACTGCCATTTCTTGGCCTCTAAATATCCAACTTATCTTCCTGTTTGTGGGAATCTCTCTCCCACATTGCACTGAAGTTCTGCTCTAAGATGGCATACTGAAGTGAAGTGAAGTGAAGTCGCTCAGTAGTGTCTGACTTTTTGCGACCCCATGAACTGTACTCTATCAGGCTCCTCCGTCCATGGGATTTTCCAGGCAAGAGTGCTGGAGTGGATTGCCATTTCCTTCTCCAGGGGATCTTCCCAACCCAGGAATCGAACCCGGGTCTCCACATTGCAGGCAGACGCTTTACCGTCTGAGCCACCAGGGAAGCCCTAAGTGTTCATAAAAATTACCATGCTATGCAAAATTATACAATAAAATCACTTGACTTAAGGGGAAAGTAGGGCTAGGGACACAACTTCACCAGTGACACATTTAAAAAATTTAAAACCTAACAAAAATAATAGCACAGTTTCATATATGTCATTATTAAGAAATTCATAAATACTATGATAAATATGGTATTTTACCTTGATAAACACCTGACATTTGCTCATGAGTGAGTGATGGTAGTGATACAGCAGGTGAGTTAGTGTGAAGTGGTGGGAGGAGGGTTATCTGAAGCCAGATAGAATATCTTAACACCAGATGTGGATAGCTGTGGCTCATAATACACACAACGAACTTGGGGATCTCGTAGACTTCTGAAGTTTGTTTATGGGTCGGTAGGCGGGTGTGTTTTGTGTATTCCTAGGTGGCTCTGGTCAACTGAGCAGTTTTCTGCATTCACCTAGTCTTTCTCACAATCATAAAGAAACATGAAATTTCATTATGCTCAATCTGTGCCCTGAGCTATCAACTGAAATTTGTGCTTTCAGAGGAAGGATTATATCAGAAATGCATGCATTTACCACATTTATACATGCATTTCTATCCCAATTTCTGAATACCCCAAATATTGCCAGCTCTGTATAAAACTCAGAACAAGAACAGTTTCTTCAAATGTTTTAGGTTCAATATAAATGTTTCTGTCATTTGGTCCTTATGAACCAGTGGGTTTACTGGTACTCCATACCTGTGATGGTTTGAGCTGTCATCTAGAGCTTATTACATACAAAAAATAGTCACAATATCTTAGGGTTTATAGCAACATCAAGTCTTCTTCTATAAATAGCTGATTGCTTTTTGAGACATGATTTGACTTTTTCAACCCTTTGCTATTAAACAACAGATAATCATATGCCCTAATCTGCTTGCTGCTGCTGCTGCTAAGTCGCTTCAGTCGTGTCCGACTCTGTGTGACCCCATAGACGGAAGCCCACTAGGCTCCCCCGTCCCTGAGATTCTCCAGGCAAGAACACTGGAGTGGGTTGCCATTTCCTTCTCCAAGGCATGAAAGTGAAAAATTTAGACAAACTCAACCGTATTCAACGTCCATTGACTACCAAGTGGAAGATTTACTTATTGTAAAGGCCAAATGGGCCTGAAGATGCAAATTTCACAAAAACTTGATTTATACATTCACATGACATGTTTCTGTCAATTACTTAATCCATACTTACTTTTGGACTCAAAACTGGGATTACTTACCTGAAGAGGAAAAAAACCGAATTTGTTTTTTTGTGTACCCTAAGGACAAGCCAGGAAGAACAGAAGAGAAAATCTTATATAGGGTAGAACTTTGCATGACACATTTCCTTGTCCTCTTTACCTAGAAAGAGAAATTCAATGAATTGGGAGATTGGGATTGACATATGTACACTACTATGTATAAAATAGGTAACTAATGAGAACCTACTGCATAGCACCAGGGCTTCCCTGGTGGCTCAGATCATAAAGAATCTGCCTACAAGGCAAGATACCAAGGTTTGATCCCTGGGTCAGGAAGATCCCCTGGAGAAGGAAATGGCAACCCACTCCAGTATTCTTGCCTGGAGAATCCCATGGAGAGAGGAGCTTGGTAGACTACAGTCTATTGGGTTGCAGAGCTGGGCATGACTGAAGCAATTTAGCACACATGCATGACACAATAGGATTTAAGTGAATTGTGTTGGGCTCCCTGGTGGCTCAGATGGTAAAGAACCCGGGGTTACAGTCCACAGAGTCACAAAGAGTCAGACAAGACTGACACTTTCACTTTCACTGTATAGCACAGGGAACTGTACTCAATGCTCTGTGGTGATCTAAATGGGAAGGAAGTCCAAAAAAAGGGAAAATATTTATATATATATGTATACATATAATTCATTCACTTTGATGTACAGTAGAAATTAATGCAACATTTTAAAGCACCTGTACTCCAAACAAAATTTTTTGTCTTTAAATTTGAAGATTAACAACAAACTGGTTTAAGAGAAGGTATCTATCTGGGTAGATCTGTTGAAATAGTTTCAGTGTGGAAAGATGTTTGTAACCTTGAATGCTCACATCCATTGTCACAAAAGTTCTCAACAATCAGGCTGCTGCTGCTGCTGCTAAGTCGCTTCAGTCGTGTCCGACTCTGTGCGAACCTATAGATGGCAGCCCACCAGCCTCCCCCGTCCCTGGGATTCTCCAGGCAAGAACATGGAGTGGGTTGCCATTTCCTTCTCCAATGCATGAAAGTGAAAAGTGAACGTGAAGTCACTCAGTCGTGTCCGACTCTTAGCAACCCCATGGACTACAGCCCACCAGGCTCCTCCGTCCATGGGATTTTCCAGGCAAGAGTACTGGAGTGGGTTGCCATTGCCTTTTCCCAATAACCAGGCAGATGATTATAATAATCATCCACCCTGTGGATGACATGTAGCCTCTTCTTCACAGTATCTCATTTAAGCCAGTACTTTCACAATAGGCTAACAAACAAGTGCTAGCACGGAGGCTAGATAGGAGTCCAGTTAAACAGATCCCCCTTTACCCACACTGATATGGATACTATCACTGTTAAACATCAGGATGCCAACATGATAGATCAATATAAAATCAATATGTACCTAGAATCAATCATCTAGTAATCTACTCGGTAGTTTGGTCATTACACTAAACTATTTCCAGCAGAGATTTGGCTCGCTGGAAAAGAAAAAAACTTTTGTGGATTTGGATTTTTCTTATCCACCTACCATGTTTCTTCCAGCAAAATCATCTGGTTACTTATCAACAGGCAATCTACTTTAAAATTAAGGAAGTAGGAATCTACTTTATAATTAAGGAAATTTGATGCCTGCAATTTCATTGTTCTTACCATGCTGCTGCTGCTGCTATTAAGTCGCTTCAGTCGTGTCCAACTCTGTGCGACCCCATAGACGGCAGCCCACCAGGCTCCCCCATCCCTGGGATTCTCAAGGCAAGAACACTGGAGTGGGTTGCCATTTCCTTCTCCAATGCATGAAAGTGAAAAGTGAAAGTGAAGTCGATCAGTCATGTCTGACTCTTAGCGACCCCATGGACTCCAGCCTGCCAGGCTCCTCCGTCCATTGGATTTTCTAGGCAAGAGTACTGGAGTGGGGTGCCATTGCCTTCTTACCATATCAGTTACCAAAATAGATGAACATATAGAACTGAAGGATGGTCTAGCAAATGCAATGGTGTCAACTGGCAGATGATGCCTTGAGCCATTGAATCACTGTCCCACATGACGAGGTGTTTGTTCTGAACCAGCAATACTATAAGAGAAAATGGAGTTGCTATTTACTGAGATGGGACAGACTGCAGAATGAGGAAGTATAACAGAGAGTTTCAGAATTTGTTTTGACACTTTGAATTTAAAGTGTCTATTAAATATCAGTGTGGAAAAGCTATGAACTTTGATAAGTCACAGCTATATTAAAGTCATAAAGTGTATTATAAATGGACTATGTTTATCAAAATAAAAACAACTAATGTAATAAAATTATAGGAAAAAAAAAACAGTGTGGAGACTTAGGGAAAAAGGGGTCTAGAAAAGATTTATATGAGACTCATCAACAGATGGTATTTAAAGCCAGTAGACTAGATGAGCTTACTTGGACAATGGAAGCTGAATAAATGAGAAGCAGTCCAATGATCTTATGGCTCTCTGGAACCAACCAAAGAGACTAAAAGAAGTAGCCATTAGGCAGGGCAACCAAGAACCTAGTGTCTTGAAACCTAACTGGAGAAGCTTTTATAAAAGAAGAGGGAGATCAATTATGTCAAAAATGCTACTGTAAAGTCAAGCTGAAAAGAGATCAATACATTTTGTACCATGGAGGTTGCCATTGCCTCTGACACCTATTTCAGTGAATTGATAGGAGCAAAAGCCTGACTGAAGTGGGTTCAACAGAGTTCGAAAGGAAAATTCTTGATGATAAATACATATGTAATTTTGGAGAAACTTGTAAGGAAAGTGGTTGGTTACAGAAATAAGGAAAACTTATACCATTATTATCAAGAGAAAGTAGAACACAGATACTACATATGCAAATGCATTAATACGCATGAGGACCTGTGGAAGTACTTAATACCTTATAGTCAAGGTCATCTTTTAAATGTAGTTACTTTTTTGCACTATCAGCTGATACACCTAATTTGTTTTACCCAAAATGCTAGTTTCTCTGAGTACCTTATAATAAAGCGATTCCATGGTCAAATACTTTTTAAAATTCTGTGTCAAACACGGGTAAACAGTTTTCTTGATTGTAGAACTTCTCAGATCGTTTGAAAACTTAACATACTTGTGAAATTTAAGAAAGGTTTATAACATGAAAAGTATCCCATAGGTATCTAAAAAAAGAATCCATTCCATTTTCCCCAAATATTTAAATGGCCTACTATTTTACAAGATGTACCATTGGGAGAAAATTTTTTAGATACTTCGCTGCCTGAATTTCTACTCTGAAAAGTCATTCAAGGATAGTCAAGCCCTCTATACTCTACTTGGCAGAGCTAATGGCATTTTCAAAGGCCATACCATACTTTTAAAGATCTAACATAGCTATTTTTCGGGGGAAAAAAAAAATTCTACAGCCTCTTGAGGAATCAAATTAGGAATCTAATTTTAAGTGTAGCCTTCCTTTCCTTAGCTAAATCCTCTGCATTTCAAGTTCAGTTGGCTTCTTACTCAAATATAATTTTGTTACTTTAAGTATCTTGTCACACCCATAAAATTTGAAAGTTGGAATACAAATCACCTAATAACTTCAATATTTTATTATCTCAATGAATTTTCATATAATATAATCTATTAAACCTTTTTGTTTGATAATAAATTAGCTAATTGTTTATAATCAAATTATATCATATCTTATATAGAAAAAAAACAAGTTGGCTACTACCTGGAAATATAGTGTTGGAGGAAAAAATTTTTTTTAATTTTCCCTAAAAGAGAATAGTTATAGAACTCTACAGGAAAAACAATACAAGTACCTTGCCTTTTTTTTTTAATCAAAATAATGTCATTCATTAAGCAAGTACATGAAAAACCTTATTTTTAAAAATTGAAAGTTATTTTTTCTCATATTTCTTCCAAGAATTTACCTTATTGTGCCAGTAAAGACCAGAAAGTTACTCTGCCTGTGTCCCCTGATTTTTTTATACAGATAACCAAGAAGTAAGCAAATGGCAAATAAAAGATCATCACTTTTTTACATAATCATTTTTTCCTAGAATTATGCACACATCTGTGGTCTGCCTTAACCACTGAAAATTGACATTTCCCATATCCTCGGGTTAGTGTGACATTAACTGAAGCATCACATTCTGCTAGTATCTCTTTCCTTTATTATTTTTATGCATTTTATGCTATTTTTGAAGACATGCTGTTGAACACGGCATGACTGAATATGAGTGAAGCCAAATATCAGAACTTTTAACATGAATACAAATGTCAGATTGTAGGCAAGCCCTCCCTGGTTGAATCTGATAACAGAGAACAGACCTCATGTCCAGGTAATGCTAGAATGCTAGCATTTTATCCTTATAAAAGTGAAAGCATAAATGCCATAAGCATAATTTGATATAAATTCAGGAAAACATAAATGTTTCAGGTTAATTTTGAGAACAAAGTAAAGCTTCAAATCTGTAAGATCCAGACAACTGGATACATATCCTCAATATGATATGAAGGAAAATTTTAACTTGCTTAACTAATAATTACCTGGATAATCCCAGGTAACTTAACTATCAGTTTCAGACTGCTGCTGCTGCTGCTAAGTTGCTTCAGTTGTGTCCAACTCTGTGCGACCCCATAGATGGCTGCCCATCAGGCTCCCCCATCCCTTGGATTCTCCAGGCAGGAACACTGGAGTGGGTTGCCATTTCCTTCTCCAACGCATGAAAGTGAAAAGTGAAAGTGAAGTCGCTCAGTCATATCCGACTCTTAGCGACCCCATGGACTGCAGCCTACCAGGCTCCTCCGCCTTGGGATTTTCCAGGCGAGAGTACCGGAGTGGAGTGCCATTGCCTTCTCCATTCAGACTGTTAGTGACTAGTTTGAATGGGACGCCTTGAAAATAAAATAACATGTGTTCCTTTTGTTGTTGTGTTTTACATTCATTCTCCTTACAGGGCCAGCTCAGTCGTGTCCAACTCTTTGTGACCCCAACTCTTTGAGCCCACCAGGCTCCTCTGCCCATGGAATTTTTCAGGCAAGAAAACCGGAGTGGGTAGTCATTTCCTACTCCAGGGCATCTTCCCAACCAGGGATAGAACCCACGTCTTCCACACTGGCAGGCGGATGCTTTACCTACCACTAGCACCACCCGGGAAACCCTAGTGTGTATGGCCAAGTCGTTTAGATTTTCAGTAATCCATTTCAAAAAGCAACCACAGGCGACAGGGAACCTCTTGACACTCATCTTTTAAAATCTGTAGCTGAACAGTTGTTGAAGGAAATCACTGAAAGCTAGGTGACCCAGGGTCTGGGACCCTTTGACACAACATATTTAGAGCATCAAACACAGGTGCATGCCAACCTGATTCTAATTATCTTGACGGCTAGAAAAAAATATCTTTGTACTTCATTTCGGGCTAACCTCCATTTTGCCATTCAACTGAAAATAATAATACTTAATGTGAGCTATATAAAGACTTATTTTGCCTTTGCAGCAGCCTGTGCTCTGAGCATTGTCAATCCATACTTCTTTTATTTGGGTGAATCACTTTCTCTTTGAGTCTGTGGAAGAACCCCAGCAGAGGGAAGGATACTTAGCAGAGTCGCACTATATAAATAGCTCTGCTGAGAGCATTACAAAGGCTCTGTTGTGCTATCACACAGCAGAGCCAATAATATACAATATGAAAAATCCCTGCCAAGTGCACAGAGAATACACACAACGATCGCCATTTCTCTGATCGGCTGTTTGTTATGTGTTGCAAGAGTTTATAGCCAGGGAGTGAGAAGAGTCTGCCACACCTCAAATTCTTTCTATTAGAACAATAACAACAACAACATAAGCCATAAACACACACACAAACATATGTACGATCTGAAAGACATCAGAAGAGCATCAACATCAACCACAAAAAAAAAACAGTGGGTAGGAATGGAATTGAGATGCAAACATTTCTATAGAAGCAGAAATGGAATTTTCATGAAGCACCAAAGTCCTGTATAATCATCCCTTGAAGATGGCTTCTGTTTTCTGAAAGCACATCAGTCCACAGACTTGTAAGTATTAAAACATCAGGATTTTTAAAGAAAAATCATACTCTAAAAGAGCACATATGAATTGACTACCTTCTTGAAAATGCTAAAACAAAGCCATTTATTCACCATGAAAAGTTAAATTTTATTTTCAGAAGATGGACTCTAAAATCAGCGTCACTGATTATTGTTTTCAAAATAAAGCTCAGACGTATAGCAAGAAAATAAGATTTATTTGGAGGCTACAACTTAACATTCTCTTAGACTTTACCTGCTATATTTGAAGGTGTGGTTGTCAAATACTCATTCTGGGAAGTCTTGATTTTTGCTACTTTCAGCAAACATTTTTCATTTTTATGAGAAAATGTTTCATGAAAATCATATTATATTTCAGTATAATAGCCTAAAATAACATTGCAGTCATATACTCTAAAATTTTCTTGCCATCTCACCCAAATTTCTTCATCTCCTTTACTATAGCTCTTCTGTATTTTACTTCCTAGAGTCCTCTGATATTTCTTTCCTCTTCCATTTCTGTCTTTCTTTTTTCCAGTTACTTCTAAAATCAGTCATACCCTTGTTTTGATTTTATCTTTATTTTACATAAATCTACTTCTGAATTTCTCTCTTCTTCCTTGACTCTCCCCTCCCCCCATAAATGAGGCAGCAGTAGAAATTTTTTGCAATAATACTTTATAAATTTTCTCAAATTGTGGAGAACAAAAAGTTCAAGGTAAACTTTTTTAGCATATGCAAAGTTCCTTTGGTGGGATCCCGTCATACATTACATTCCAGTTCAAAATTCACCTATGCAGTGAAATTTCTCTCTCCTCAGGGAAAAATGTTTGTTTTCCAATCTGCACCTCCCCCCCGGAACTGTATACATGATTCTACTTTAGAACTTGTCACATTATCTTGTGGAAGCTGGTTTACATATGTATCTGAATTGCTTGATTGGAAGAAAAACGGCTTATACATCCTCTTATTCTCTATACCCAAAATGATATCCTAAACCCAGCAGGTCATCAATAAATGAAGTTTGAAGAAATCTATACACTCAAATGGTTTTGAGTTTATAATCCTGCTTTCCACTTATTGGAGAAGTCAATTAACCTATATAAACTCAGATTCATAATTTGTAAATTATAATTACTTCCCAAGGTGGTGAAATGATGTATTTAAATTACTTAGCACATTACCTGGCACAGAGTAATTGCTCAATTTGTGTTAAGTGTTTGCTCCTTGGGAACATGGACTTCTAATAATAATAAATAATTTTGATATGGTTATAATTTCTTTAAAAATACAACTGTTAGAACTCCCCCAAACACTTTTTGTTACGGCCAACATCATCCTACAAATGTGCCATTGAGTGTTTCATTAAATGATATATATATTCCCTAAAGGTGAAGTTGAGGACTTGAAACTTTTCTGTAATGGGCATCACGAGGAAGGAGGAAATACAGATGGTTCATGGCAGATCCAGCTGACCGGGGAGCACTGCTTGATGACAACTCTGGCCCAGAATAGTGAACAGTAAGGGCCCCTCTGAAAGTCTGGCTCAGTGGCCTAGAATAAGACTGCATGCACGTCAAACATGAGACCTCTCATTTGATCCACCCATGCTGCGAAGTCACTTCAGTCGTGTCCGACTCTGTGCGACCCCATAGACGGCAGCCCACCAGGCTCCCCCGTCCCTGGGATTCTCCAGGCAAGAACACTGGAGTGGGTTGCCATTTCCTTCTCCATTGAGTCATCATTGTTACTCCATTCAATGTACTGCATGATTATAAATTCTACTCTAATACATTAAAAAACAAACTAGCTAATGCTTGCTTTGTGTATAATCATCTATTTCTGGAGACATCTTACTTAGTACTCTTAAAAAAATGAAAGTCATAATCTAAACTACCCTAAGAACATTATATACATTCATGGTGTTCTGCCTGAAATAAATACATCTGTCTATACCACAAATGATTTCCTGTCACATTGCTCTTGAAAGGCTGTTGTTTGTTCTATGGGTGGAGATGAGAGACACCTTCAGAGATTTAATTTCTTACTGATAATTAAAAAATTTCACTTTCACTTCTTGCCTATCACATCCAACTGTTTAAAAAAAAAAAAAATCTCCAAATTTCCCTAAATCCTCAAATTTCTGAAACTGCTTAAAAGAAAAGAATCTATTTAGGTTGTTTCTTCCTTTTCAGTTCAGTTCATTTCAGTTGCTCAGTCATGTCTGACTCTTTGTGACCCCATAGACTGCAGCACACCAGGCTTCCCTGTCCATCACCAACTCCCGGAGCTTACTCAAACTCATGTCCACCGAGTTGGTGATGCCATCAAACCATAGCTCCCTCTGTTGTCCCCTTCTCATCCCACCTTCAATCTTTCCCAGCATCAGGGTCTTTTCCAATAAGTTGGTTTTTCGCACCAGGTGACCAAAGTATTGGAGCTTCAGCTGCAGCATCAGTCCTTCCAATGAATATTCAAGACTGATTTCCTTTAGGATGGACTGGTTGGATCTCCTTACAGTCCAAGGGACACTCAAGAGTCTTCTCCAACACCACAGTTCAAAAGCATCAATACTTTGGCACTCAGCTTTCTTTATAGTCCAACTCTGACATCCATACATGACTACTGGAAAAACCATACCTTTGACTAGACGGATCTTGTCGGCAAAGTAATGTCTCTGTTTTTAATATGCTGTCTAGGTTGGTCATAGCTTTTCATCCAAGGAGCAAGCATCTTTTATTTCATGGCTGCAGTCACCATCTACTGCAGTGATTTTGGAGCCCCCCCAAATAAAGTCTCTCACTGTTTCCATTGTTTCCCCATCTATTTGCCATGAAGTGATGGAACCAGATGCCATGATCTTAGTTTTCTAAATGGTGACTTTCAAGCCAAGTTTTTCACTCCACTATTTCACTTTCATCAAGAGGCTCTTTAGTTCTTCTTCACTTTCTGCCACAAGGATGGTGTCATCTGCATATCAGAGGTTATTGATATTTCTCCCAGCAATCTTGATTCCAGCTTGTGCTTCATCTAGTCCAGCATTTCTCATGATGAAATCTGCATATAAGTTAAATAAGCAGGGTGACAATATACAGCCTTGACGTACTCCTTTCCCGATTTGGAACCAGTCTGTTGTTCCATGTCCAGTTCTAACTGTTGCTTCTTGACCTGTATACAGATTTCTTAGGAGGCCAGTCAGGTGGTTTGGGATTCCCATCTCTTGAAGAATTTTCCACAGTTTGCTGTGATCCACACAGTCAAAGGCTTTGGCATAGTCAGTAAAGCAGAGGTAGATGTTTTTCTGGAACTCTCTCACTTTTTTGATGATCCAGTGGATGCTGGCAATTTGATCTCTGGTTCCTCTCCCTTTTCTAAATCCAGCTTGAACATCTGGAAGTTCATGGTTCACATACTGTTGAAGCCTAGCTTGGAGAATTTTGAGCATTACTTTACTAGCGTGTGAGATAAGTGCAATTGTGCGATAGTTTGAGCATTCTTTGGCATTGCCTTTCTTAGGGATTGGAATGAAAACTTACATTTTCCAGTCCTGTGGCCACTGCTGCATTTTCCAAATTTGCTGGCATATTGAGTGCAGCACTTTCACTGCATCATATTTTAGGATTGGAAATAGCTCAACTGGAATTCCATTCAGTGTGGTTAGTTTTCTGTGATTGTGGTTCTGTGATTCATCCTGTATGCTCTCTGATGGATAAGGATAAGAGACTTACGGAAGCTTCTTGATGGGAAAGACTGATTGAGGGGGAAACTGGGTCTTGTTCTGATGGGCAGGGCCATGCTCAATAAATCTTTAATCCTATTTTCTGTTGATGGGCGAGGCTGTGTTCCCTCCTTGTTGTTTGACCTGAGGCCAAATTATGGTGGAGGTAAGGAAGATAATGTCCTTCAAAATGTCCAGTGCACACACTTCTGCATTCAGTGCCCCCCACACTGCAGCAGGCCACCACCAACCCACTCCTCTGCGAGAGACTCCTAGACACTCACAGGCAAGTCTGGGTAGTCGCTTGTGGGGCCACTGCTCCTTTCTCCTGGGTCCTGGTGTGCACAAGGTTCTGTTTGTGCCCTCCAAGAGTCTGTTTCCCAGTCCTGTGTGAGTTCTGGCAGCGCTATGGTGGGGTTAATGGTGACCTCCTCCAAGAGGGCTTATGCCACACCCAGATGTGCTGCATCCAGAGTCCCTGCCCCTGCGGCAGGCCACTGCTGACCCTACCTCCTCAGGGGACATTCAAACACAGCTCTGACTCTGAAACACAGTTCCTCCCATTAACTGCCTTAAATGCACAGACTTTGGTTTAGATATTACCCAAATCTATTCTTTTTCACTTAACTTTGTCTATTTCTCTACTCTGTATTTGTATCATTCAGTTTTTCCCCAAAGGATGCCAACTTTGCACTTATATCAACTGAAACTCATTCTGGTGTGTTTTGTTAGGTCGGTTTCCTATGTCCTCAAGTTCATTTTCATTTTCACTGTTAGTTTTCTCAATGATTCAGCCCTTAACAATAGAAATGAAGTACGCAGGTCCCAATACTTTTGAAAAAAGTGCTTGACTATTTCCCCCAAGTAGCCAAACTTCCAGGAAAACCCCACAACACCCTTGTTTTCCAGGTCTCTAAATGGATTTTCTTCTGACTTTACCTTCCTCCCTTTCCAGCCTAGAATCCTTGGACAGTGGCTTAAGTCTCTGTCTTGCTAGCATCTCAACTCCTTTAGGCTCCTAACCCCTGTGATCCTGTCCTATAAATATTTAGTTCTGGATAAGCCCAGTCATCCACCCTCTACATTCCTACATACATACAGAGCTGTGTTAGGAAAAAAATCACAGAAGCATATCATTTGATACATTCACAAATATAGGGCTTCTGATTTTAACAATGCCCTCTAGGTTGATAAGTAATTTTAAATGATTTTAATTAGTTCTCTTTTCCAATTCTAGAGTAGTTGTCCAAAGTTTTATTATTCTTTTGAAACAAATATTAAACTTTTACCTAATTTATTCTCAGTATATATCTGGAAACCAAGGTCATCTGCAATTTATTTCCTCAAATTCCTGCCTCTTATTTTAGAAAAATGATTTACTCCTAAAACAGTATAACCTCATCCCATGCTGCTTCCAGGGGTGGAGAGGAACAGCCCTATTTATATTCAAGAACAGACCTTTGCCTCTTATCTAAATCAGTGGTACTGATAAGTGATCAAGTTTTACTGGTCAGAATGATAACAGAAAAGAAATAGGAATTTTTCACAAAGTGTTTAATATCAATGCCCATGTTTATTCTGAGGAATCCATTTCTACCTCACTCATCTTCCTTGAAAAAGAAAAGGAAGAAAGTGAGATTAAAAATATGTATATTTCTTGCTTGCCCACTGTTTAGATGACATTTTTTTCTTTTTTATTTCTTCTTTCTTTCAGAATTAAGCTTCTAAAATGATATACATCCACTGTTGCAACTTCTATAATTCCCACTTAAGCACTAACATTTGATTCCTATTCAGTAAATATACTTTTATTAAGATCAGTAACTATCTCCTTAATCATCAAAGTCAAGGGTCACATTTAAAGTTCTTATTTTCTTTGATCCAAACTATGCCTTTGGAACCACTGAACAGCCCCACAGCTTTGAAAGTTTTTTCTCCCTTTGATACTGCAACATTCTTTTCTTGCTCTACTTACTTTCTCACAAGACTATTTGTCCTCCTTTTGGAGGTCTGTCTTATCTGCAAGCATCTTAAATTTTGATATTTGTCTTGTGCTCTCTTCTTAGTTCATTCTAGTCTCACATGACTCACTCTCTGTGTAATCCCATTCCTATTCCTGAGAACTTCAAATAATCTGTAGCTGGACAGATCTCTTTATAGAGTAATAAATCTGTTATTAACTTCCCATTTTATCCATAGATCCTGTTAACCTTCAGTTAAGTGGTCTCAAGTTACAAATCCTTTTTCTCTTAGGTTTTCTCTCTCCACCCTTGAATTAGCTGTCCAAGTCAGATACTGCTTCTCCCTTCCTTTCATTTTCCAGCCATTTTCAGTTAATTAAGCCAACTTGCAAATTCTTCTTGTCTTCTGGATCCTGACAAGCACCACTTTAACCAGTTTCCTTTGATTTCATCATTATGGCCTTCATTAAAGCCATATCTTTCTGACTCCAAACTCTTTCAAAATGCACCTAGATGATCTTTCTAAAGCTATAGTTTTCTACAATGGTATGGTTTCTACAGGACGAAGTCCATGCTCCTAACCATGCATTTCAAAGCCCCTTCCTCTCTTGTATACTTCCCAGCACTCTTTGGTATCTTTCTCATCCTGCTTTACTAGACACCTTAGCACACCCAGCATGGGCCTTCTCCTGGGCACATGCTTCCCTCCTGCTGCAATATCCTTCTTTTTCACCCAAATTTTTGACCAACATTCAAGCTAGAACTGAAGGTTCTCTCTAAGATACCTCTTTGGTTTCTTTTACAGTGCCTATTAAAGGATTGCTTACTTACTTTGTTCAACACATTATAAGCTTCTTGACTAGAAGGAATTTGCTGTTTTCATCTGGTATGGAACCTGGTTTGTTGCAGGCATGTAACAGATGTGCACTGCTAAATAGTATTCTCTTCTCTCAGCACTGAATCTAATTTCTTGCCTTCATTTAAGCACACTATTAAAATCTCCAGCTCATCCCTAGGAGTTTCATAATTCTTTTAGTCATGAGCTTTATAACTAGTTTGCTAATGGCAATGTTAAGCTTTTTCATTTAGAAACAATCATGAGGCTTAGCTCACAAAATCTTTTGGGGGCAAGTTGAAGCATGTTGGTGCAAAAATAAACTAATGATGGCAGTAGAGGTATGTCTTGGGCTAAAGTTATTGAAAATGTACGACACTATTTAGAACAGCTCACTTATAATCTGATATTGGCAACCCTAAATGTTCATATCACTATGTGCTCAGTAGAAAGTTGGTAACTGACTCACAAATTTAATTGGAAATGT
This sequence comes from Bos mutus, assembly GCF_027580195.1. Classification (NCBI taxonomy): domain Eukaryota; kingdom Metazoa; phylum Chordata; class Mammalia; order Artiodactyla; family Bovidae; genus Bos; species Bos mutus. Next base: position 22,580,358 of record NC_091623.1, on the reverse strand, counting down.
TTTTTGAAATTAAGGGTTTTGATGTCAAAGGAAGGACTTAGCAAGACTATACTTTTTTTTCAAATATTCTGTCCTCCCATTAAGAATAAAAAATAATTTTTGTTCTTAAATTTTAGGACTATAACTACATTTTATTGGACTACTCACAGATCTAAATCTTTCTTCTCATGGAGGTTAAGGAAAAAGTGTAAAATACACAATGTGCTCTTTGGCATTCTCATAGTTCCTACTGCAATGTCTCGCCCTTATCTGACGACGCCCCCTTCCTAAGCACCCGGGTAGTATCTCCCACCTCTCCAGCCACCCATGATATTTCTGAAGAATGATAGTGTAATAAAGATTGGAGAGTGATAGTCGAATGATAGTGTAATAAAGACTGAAGTTCCACTCCTTCGTGACAACTTTTATTTAAACATGACACTTTAACAGACCAAAAAAATTGCAAGACTTAAAGGAATTATATTCAAATGTTCATTTTTTACTCTAACAATTGGTGGAACTGTTTTTTTCTGGGGGAATGGGGTGAGAAGAGAAAACTATTTAATGCCACCTAAATTAAAACAACTACTCATAAGACCAGATGTATTGTTAATTTCCTGGAAAACATATCAGAACTGGTCTGAAGATAGGCCTTTAGCTTGTTTTCTAAAAATTAATTTGATTTTTTTTTTAAACACTGAGGAAATTAGGATTCAATCACATGCTGCGGGGCCCAGAAAATATCATTCGGGAGCTAACTAACAAACACAACTCATGAGGTGACAGCAAGGGATTAGGTGATCCATCACAGTCCCTGTAAAGGAGTTTAGAAAGAAAACCAGAAAGGCAGCGTTCTTAAGAAAACTTGGTCTCCAAGAAGCGTTATCTGGTATTTACCTGGACACATGCTTAGTGTGACAGGTAGGGCTGGAGGAGCATGAATAGTTTTTGAAAACTTTCATGCAAGTTATTTTAAGTCATAAACCACATTTACTCACTGCTTCCTCAATTCACGAGAAAGAAATGCACAGATGAATAACATTTAAAGTAAGATAAATGAGAAAGGGGCAGTATCTGGAATTTATCATCGACTACTTTCTATGCTTGTAAGCCAGATTTTGGAGTAGAAGTATAATTATTAGAATATTTTTATGTTTCTTTTCATTGAGCTGAGGATCAATAGTATGTGAACTGAGGGGAGAATTTTCCCAGAGTTAGAGTTTTAGTAAATATCAATTTGCTAAGCCTTGACGGAAATTTGAATTACTATTTATGTATGTGAAAAGTAAAAAAGAAAAATATGCTACTCTTCAAAAGTGTCTTTGAATGTTGGATACTTGATAATAAATTTCAAGTGGATTCAAAGTTATTTAAATGATAACTATATCTTTAAATTCTTGTCTCAAGAAAGTTTTTAAGGTATATCTGGTATATATAATATAGATAAGGTTAATCTATATTAATCATTGTGATCCTAATCTCAAGAAAAATATCTAACATGTAATAATACTCAGCAAATATTTCCTAAATAAATGGTACACTTCATAAACTGAATTGATTAGGGTGGCTAATATTAATAATATTTAAATATTTATTGAGTGCTGACTATGCACCAGGCCTTGGAACAATGGCTTTCTGTGTAATATCTTTTTTAATCCTCATGGCAACTGTATAAAGTGAAATCGTGATCCTCATTTTAAATATAAGGTTAATGAGGTACTGAGAGTTGAAGTAATTTCCCCAACTAGTGAGTGATGGAGTTACACAGGCATAAGAACTTCGGAATCCCTGCAGTTAACCACCAAGCCATATCTCTTCTGCTTCTTGTATTGTGTTTTCTTACATTCAGTCATTTAACAAGCATTTATTGAGTGGCTTTTAAGTGCTAAGCACTGTTCTAGAACTGAGGTTATTAGAATGAGCTGAATAGTAATTCACGTTCTCCTTAACCTTATCACATTCAGGAGAGGGATGGAGAAGAAACACAAGTTAAATTGATAAAGAAGAGATGAAAAAAATAAATAAATGCAGAAGAAAGAACTGAGTATAACAGCTGAGATTGCTATTTTAGATAGAAGTCAACTGAAACCATGCTTTTAAGGTGACACTTGCCCAGAGCCATGAAGAAAAGAGGAAACAAGCTATGCAAATATGTAGGGGAACCTGTCCTAGCTGTGGCCAGGGGCAGAGCATCCCCAGAGGTGGCCAGTGTGGGCAGAGCAGACGAGAAAGTAGGAAGAGACAGTGAGAACAAAGGTGGGCCGCAGGGAGGCACAGGACAGTACAGGCCATGAGAGAAAGACCTTGGGTTTTATTCTAAGTGTCTTAGGAGACCATTCTAGGGCTGTGAGAAGTGAGATTAAAAACAATAAACACACACACACATACATCTTGCTGTTGTATAGACACTAGACTGCTCAGAATTGATTATATAGAAATGAGGAAATAGGTGCTTAGAAATGTTACAGAATTAAATATTTTCCTTCTGTAACTCAGAGACTCTTAGGTCTAATGGGCTGAGCTAAGAAAATCTGCCTATGAGAAAAGTGCTGAATTTAATTAGATCACTGCCAGTTACACATCTGCATGGTCCTCTTTTTCAGGCTACATATACAAATCATTTCTTTTCTCATTATCCCATATATCCCCTACATAGGGATAACTTATGGGTCAATAATCCCTACCGATATTGCTCTCCTCAGTTTCAGATCCTCATATCAAGCATTACTGTCCCTCTTCTTGAATGTCCCACTCAAAAGCATTTTGAACATCATGTATCCAAAATCAAAATCTTCATCTTCTTCTATAAACTCTCTTCTCTCTTAAATTCCCTGTGTTGCTAAATGGTATCACCATCTCATTTATGCAAAGTCATAGGCCTAAGTCTGCTTATCTTTTTATTCAAGAATATTTATTAAGATCCTACTATATAACAGAAATAATATTGAGACCAGGGGAAGTAGGTGTGAATTCAACACATGAATCTTTGTGTCTAGTGAGGCATGTGGTCAGGAAACAATAGCACAAATGACTAGATATACAAGGAATGCATAGGGTGTGAAAAGATTATAAAATCTGGACTGAGATGTTGGAGATCTCCCAGGGTAATTTTCACTGAATCTGAAACACAGAGTGTTAAATGAGTGTTAAAATCAGTGAGGATTGGGTGACAGTGGAGGAGAGAAAGAAAGGGGATGAGAGAGACAGAGGGGAAGATGTGAAATAGAAAAAGAAAGACAGATATAAAGAGAGTTTGCAGAGGGTAGGGAAGAGAATGTATTTTAGGTTTTAGGCAGAAGTCATCACTTATACAAAAGCCCTGGGTATATAGTGAATAATGAAAAGAGAAGAGAGTTCAGGATGGTAATCCAAAGAACACTAGTCAACAGTGTTCTAGTTTATAGAAATTGATTTAAAAAATAAAGAATAGAAAAGAAGCAGGCAAAGACTGAGGAAAGTTAGAGTTGAAAAATCAGGAGAGTATAATGTCAAGGAAAAAAGGAGTTTTAAAATACAACTGAAAAGAAAAAAATCAAGTAAAATGAAGACTTAAAATTGTCCACTGGAGTTGTTAACACTGAGTTCAGAAAAGACCTCAACTGGAGATGACATTAGTAGCAACTATAATTGGATGTTTTGGAAAGTGACCACAATTCCTAAGAGTCTATGTTATAAAAATAGAAGACTAAATAGAAATTGTCAAATATCTTGAAGAGATAATTCACATTGTAGGAAACTTGATGGGCCAACCAAACATAGGAAAGGCAGCTCAACCTTCTTAGTAATCAAGAAAATTCTATGTTATTTCACATACCAGTACACCAGATTAACAAAAAATATTCCATTTTAACAATATCAAGTACTGCCAATACCATAATATGAAACCACAGGAACACTTAAACACTGCCGGTTATGTTACACACCTTGGAAACAACTTGTCTTTACTTAGAAAAATCAAAGATACCCATGTTCTGTGACCCAAAAATGTCCTATAGTAATCCGTACACATGTATAGCATATGTAAATACACCAGAATGTGCATATACACAGTATTATTTTTAAGAGCACAAAACTGGAAGTAAATGTCTACAAACCAGAAAACAGATAAATATAAGTGGTACGAGAATATGATAGACCAAAATATAATGGATTTTTTAAATTAAATGAACTCTACACAACATAGATGAATCTCAAAAGCATAACATGGAAGAATACTACAGAATGATCCACTGTGTAAGATATTATCAAGCAGTTAAAAAAAAAAAGTATTTAGCATTATACACATAGTGGCAAAACAATAAACAAGAACACAGCAAAAACGATAATTTCAATATGATGTCTATCTTATTGCATTATATACAATAGGATAAAAAGGAGATATGAGTAAGGAGAGCCACATTAGTTACTGGTAGTACTCCATTTCGGAGAAGGCAATGGCACCCCACTCCAGTACTCTTGCCTGGAAAATCCCATGGATGGAGGAGCCTGGTAGGCTGCAGTCCATGGGGTCGCTAAGAGTCGGACACGACTGAGCAACTTCACTTTCACTTTTCTCTTTCATGCATTGGAGAAAGAAATGGCAACCCACTCCAGTGTTCTTGCCTGGAGAATCCCAGGGACGGGCGAGCCTGGTGGGCTGCCGTCTCTGGGGTCGCACAGAGTCGGACACGACTGAAGCGACTTAGCAGCAGCAGCAGCAGCTGTACTCCATTTATTTATAGGTAATTGACACTTCTTTGAATCCATTTTTTTCACTATTTTTTTTTTTTTAAAGAATGATAGGGCAAGAAAGGAATAGAGAAAGTAGACAAAGTCTTATGAAAATAAGAGAGAGAGTGGTAAGAAGAGGATGTGAAGACCAAGATAACTTCACAAGATGAAAGAGACTTTTACCACCACTAAACAGCATCTAGAAGAGAGAACTTAAACACAGATTCAAGAGAGAGAGAGTAAGCTCTGGAGCAGCTGGGGGCCGGAGGGGCGGGTGGGGGGTGTCAAAAATGAAGGAAAGTTTGCACAGCTTCATTTTTCTTATTTATTAATTGAGGAAATAACTTCCCTTCACATAGATGTATGTGATACAATACCTAAGGACACAAATCACTGTTTTTTGAAAGAAAATTTAGAGTAAATTCAAATGCTTAAATCCTATGTGACTTATTTCTTTATCTTTCCTTTTAAAAATATTTTATTGCAGAACATTTTCAATGAACACAAGATTAAACAGAGCAATTATTTAAAACCCCCATATATCCATTGCCCACATCCCAAAATTATCAACACATGGCATTTTTATTTCATCTGTAACCCTCCTCATTTCTCCATTATTTTAAAGCAAATCTTGGATATCATATCATTTAATCTGTAAATATTTTTATATGTAGCTCTAAAATATGATGTTTAAAAACCATATCCACAATGTTATTGCCATGCCATAATACATAATTCTTAATATTACCAAAGAGCCATAATTGATTTCCTTCTGACACACTCTCCAGAAAACTCACACCTTCCACCTCCCTAGCACTTAACTCTGATCAGTGCCATTTAACATGATTTAAAATAACATATTTTAACATGATCAGTATCATTTAACATAATTTAAAATAGATCCACAGTATCCCTGACTTGCATGAGACCTCACCAACTTCCAGCACCAAACCTGTAGAGTGTCCCAATTTAACACCACTCTCTCCGAGTTGACTTTTTTTAATTGAAGAATATGTTCTCCCAAGTCTCCGACTTGTGTTCTGAGTCACAAGTTATTCAAGTTAACTTATACGCCAGGTAATTAGTCCTGGACCCGCTTATCAGAATTTTATCACAATAATGTTTCATAGGAAGGGTTAAAAGAAAGTTGTAAAAAAAATGCAGATCAAAAAAAATGTCAAGTCTATGAAAAAATGTGATCACAGCAGTGTTCAAATTTGGAGTTTTCATTGTGCCCTTGGTGCAGAAAAGAACTCAGTACATGCACAGAGGAGCATGTCAAAATGGTTCAGTTTGTTCCCAGAGCTCTGACACCAGCTGACTTCGATTAAATAGCAGTGAGCTGGAAAAGCATTCTGGGTATTGGCATGCAAATGAATTCACCAAGCATTTCTTCCTATGGTTTTGGAATTCCCACAGCCACAACTACAATGACACGTATATTTTAAAGTTGAATTTTAAGCAAGTAAATAGACTAAAACTGTCCTTTAATCCTAAGAGAATTAAATTTTTCTCCAAGAGGAACAAAACTATTTTTAATATAACATTATGTTGTCAAATGTTTTCAAAGATACATGAGAACAAATGTATAGGGCATAACCTTTAATCCATAATTTCAGCCTCAAGATGCTGTAATGGCTTTCTTTGAATTAAGACAATTCTATTTGGGAGTTTTAAAGGAAGGTCATAATTGGTATGTGAGCAATTAAAGATCAATGGTTGGATAGTAAAACATTGTTTGTACAGCCTCTAGAGCATCAGCTTGGCTTTTAAAATAAATACTGCCTCAATCATTTAATTTTATAAGAAACTAACAGCACTCTGAAGCAATAACTACTTTGTAGAAAAGGCAAAGAAAAAAATCATTCTCTCACCCATACAGAAATTCACATAGAGAATTTTAAAATATATTTATATTTGACACCTCGACTGTCAATTCCCTTATTCTAAAGAGAATGAATTATAATGAAGGCATCTCTGGCTCAGAGAAAATATTCTGGTAGCGGCGCTTTAGTATTGTAAGACAGCATCTTGATTTCTCTTAGTCTGTAACTCCACCCCCTTCCCACACTGCCCCCCCACCTTAAATAAAGTAGTATTCAATTCTAAAATTATAAACTGAAATACAAAGTGCATAATGCAAACCATCCTTCTTCTGTGTAAGCCAAGATCACTTTGCAGCATACCCCTGCAGGGGACCTAACAGGGAATTTCCAAAACATTAATGTATTCAGAAGAAATGTCAAAATAAAGAAAGCCTGTAAACATTGTCTGTGGGAAGCTTTTTTGTGCCCTCCTCGAATGCAAAACGAACTCTCATTTTCCCACAGAAGTAGGATCTGTTTCTGCCATCTAGTGACAACAGGCCAATCGGTGCTTAGAAAAGAAAAACATTTTCTAAACAGGCTCAACAAATCCATCTAAAGCAACCAGTATTTTACACACATATATGGGGGCGTGCGCACACACACACACACACAGCTTCTTTAGAAAGGAATCTTTAACAGGGTGTTCAGAGAGTAAGTGGTGTCCAGATGTTCCTGACTGATCTCTGAAATAGGCGGGGAGAAAAGGATAATAGGATCTATATGTGCAGAATGCTTTTAAAGTTTCCCAATCACTTTCACATGTATTATCTTCACAAGGGTCTAAAACAGAGTTCAAGCTCTGGTTGGGAGTATGGGCTCTAGAGTCAGACTGTCTGGATATAAGCTTATCTACTCATATTTGAAATTTTGTTCATGACTCATCCAAGCAGAGGATTCAGTTCTCCTGATTATGAGGTTTTATTGTTCACTGCCTAAGTTCCATTATGGTGAAAGCATTAAACTAAAAAAAAATCACCTTTACTTAAACATTCTGACTCTTGAACTTTATAGGAATATTAACATCGACAAGTAGATTTAGAACTATTTGGTGGCAGACACCTGTGGTCAAGGAAGGTGAGGCAGAACAACTTACCACAGGCAATCCTTGTTTTATTGCACTTCTCCAATACTGAAGCTTTACAAATTGAAGGTGTGTGGCAACCCTGTGTTGAGCAAGTCTATTGGCACTATTTTTCCAACAGCATTTGCTTATTTCCTGGCCTGTGTGTATGTCACATTTTAGTAGCTCTTGCAATATTTAAACTTTTTCAATATTATCAAATGTTTATGGTGATCGGTGAGCTCTGATGTTTCTACTACAATTTCCTGGAGGAGGGCATGGCAACCCACTCCAGTATTCTTGCCTGGAGAATCCCCATGGACAGAGAAGCCTGGTGGATTTCAGTCCATGGGGTCATGAAGAGTTGGACATGACTGAGCGACTAAGCACAATACAAGTTACTGAAGGCTCAGATGATGGTTAGAATTTTTAGGAATCAGATATTTTTAAATTGAAAATATACATTGGTGTTTTTTGACATAATGCTATTGTACATTTAATTAGACTTCAGTGTAGTGTAAATAACTTTTATTGCATTGGGAAACCAAAAAATACATGTGACTTACTTCATTGTGATATTCAACTTATTGCAGTGGTCTGGAACCCATAATACCTCTGATACAGGGATTTTAGTTCCCCAGCTACCCCTTGGAACTTGGGTTTGAAGGATTCCAGAGAAAGAAAATAAAGGCAGTAATTACTTGCTGATTCTTCTGTAGTATTGTTTATTTCCATCCTGATGTTTACCTATTAAATAAATCAATACCACTGTAGTTAGCTCAAACTGTTCTCTGTCCATTAGAGAGAATGGGGAAATACGAAAAAAGGAAGGATGACCTTTTCTGGGAATATAGGAGCTCCATCCCTAAAACTGAATAGAAGGCTGATTATTAAGGCATAGACACAGGTTTCTAGAGGAGGCCTGTGAATGTATTTCTCTTTTGTCCTCTCCACATTTTATATATCTCTGCTTCCAAGACCACAATTTCCTAATTTTTATCCTACATCTATGGATGCTCACTTTGATATTCTTTACTGATTGTCTCTTATCTTGCCCACTCTTAACATGCTGGAATCTCAGGAAATGATCCCTGGGATCTTTTCTATCTATTCTCAAACCTACAGTAATCTTATCCCACTTCACAGATTTAAATACTGTCTATATACACACCAACAACTCACAAATGTGTATATACAGCCATTTTCCTAATTTATTCAATCAACTGTCTTACATTGTATAGGAGGCAGTGATCAAGACCATCTCTAAGAATAAGAAAAGCAAAAAGGCAAAATGGCTGTCTGAGGAGGCCTTACAAAGAGCTGTGAAAAGAAAATAAGTGAAAGGCAAAGGAGAAAAGGAAAGATAAACACGTTTGAATGCAAAGTTCCAAAGACTAGCAAGGAGAGATAAGAAAGCCTTCCTCAGTGATCAATGCAAAGAAATAGAGAGAAAAAATAGAATGGGGAAGACTAGAGATCTCTTCAAGAAAATTAGAGATACCAAGGGAACATTTCATGCAAAGATGGGCAAAATAAAGGACAGAAACGGTATGGACCTAACAGAAGCAGAAGATATTAAGAATAGGTGGCAAGAATACATAGAAGAACTATATTAAAAAGATCTTCATGACCCAGATAATCATGATGGTGTGGTCACTCATCTAGAGCCATACATCCTGGAATGCTAAGTCAAGTGGACCTTAGGAAGCATCACTACGAACAAAGCTAGTGGAGGTGCTGAATTCCAGTTGAATTATTTCAAATCCAGAAAGATGATGCTGTGAAAGTGCTGCACTCAATATGCCAACAAATTTGGAAGATGCAGCAGTGGCCACAGGACTGGAAAAGGTCAGTTTTCATTCCAACCCCAAAGAAGGGCAATGCCAAAGAATGCTCAAACTACCACACAATTGCACTCATCTCACACGCTAGTAAAGTAATGCTCACAATTCTCCAAGCCAGGCTTCAACAGTACGTGAACCGTGAACCTCCAGATATTCAAGCTGGATTTAGAAAAGGCAGAGGAACAGAGATCAAATTGCCAACATCTGCTGGATCATGGAAAAAGGAAGAGAGTTCCAGAAAAAACATCTATTTCTGCTTTATTGACTATGCCAAAGCCTTTGACTGTGTGGATCACAATAAACTGTGGAAAATTCTGAAAGAGATGGGAATACCAGACCACCTGACCTGCTTCTTGAGAAATCTATACACGTCAACAAGCAACAGTTAGAACTGGACATGGAACAACAGACAGGTTCCAAACAAGAAAAGGAATATGTCAAGGCTGTATATTGTCATCCTCCTTGTTTAACTTATATGCAGAGTACATCATGAGAAATTCTGGGCTGGATGAAGCACAAGCTGGAGTCAACATTGCCAGGAGAAACATCAATTAACTCAGATATGCTGATGACACCACCATTAAAGCAGAAAGCAGAGAAGAACTAAAGAACCTCTTGATGAAAGTGAAAGAGGAGAGTGAAAAAGTTGGCTTAAAACTCAGCATTGAGAAAACGAAGATCATGGCATCTGGTCCCATCACTTCATGGCAAATGGATGTGAAAACAATGGATACAGTGACAGACTTTATTTTGGGGAGCTCCAAAATTACTGCAGATGGTGATTGCAGCCATGAAGTTAAAAGACATTTACTCCTTGGAAGGAAAGTTATGACCAACCTAGACAGCATATTAAAAAGCAGAGACATTACTTTGCCAACAAAGGTCTGTCTAGTCAAAACTATGGTTTTTCCAGTAGTCATGTATGGATGTGAGAGCTGAACTATAAAGAAAACTGAGCACTGAAGAATTGTTGCTTTTGAACTGAGGTGTTGGAGAAGACTCTTGAGAGTTCTTTGGACAGCAACCAGTCCATCTTAAAGGAAATCAGTCTTGAATATTCACTGGAAGGACTGATGCTGATGCTGAAACTCCGATACACATGGCCACCTGATGCAAAGAAGTGGCTCATTTGAAAAGATCCTGATTCTGGGAAAGATTGTAGGCAGGAGGAGAAGGGGATGACAGAGGAGGAGATGGTTGGATGGCATCACCAACTCAATGGACATGAGTTTGGGTAAACTCCGGGAGTTGGTGATGGACAGGGAAGCCTGGTGTGCTGGTGTCCATGGAGTCACAGACAGTTGGACTCAACTGAGTGACTGAACTGAACTGTCCTACTGACGTACCCATTTGACAATACCACTGGCATCTCAAAATGAATATGCCCAAAAGTGAGTTCCTAAAACTCTCTCTGACACCTACAGGCCCAACTCACCTTTTCTGATGGCAACTCCATCTCTCCACACTCTAGGTTGTTTATGATGATACAATTTGAGCCTCTGGATATAGCTGGAACTGAAATTACCACTTGCACTTCCTGGTTACAGCAACCAATAATTACTTTCATTTGCCAGGAAAACAACTGTCTTGACTATCATATGCTAGCTATATATCTTATCATCATTTTGATCCCAGACTAGACAACCACCTGGAAACCCTTCTCCAACATCTGAAGACTGAGTTAGGCACCCTTCTCGTGTGATGAGTTAGGCACCTATCATATGATGTCACATGATATACTTGTATATTATCAGTATGTTGTAATGTAGAATTGTCTCATTACCAATTCAAATTGCAAAATACGAAGATAGAGATTACATCTGTGTTCCTCGTCGTGTGCTCTCTCTTGCAAAGTCTACGTCACAAACCTAATAAATATTTTCAAAGTCTTGAATAATTACAAACCATATTCCCAATTCAACTCTTTAACCATATATCAATTTAACAGCCTTAGGCTACAAAAACAAAATATCCAACTCAAATTTCTTCTTCTAAAAATATTATCATCTTTCACAACATGAAGTCTCTAGCAACATAATCTCAGGATTGATATAATTAGAATTTTAACTCCATCATCAAAGATCTCAGGTTTGTCCTCAAAATGGTACCCTCATGGTCACAAAGTAACTGCAGTCACTCCGGACATCAAGTCCAAACATGACAATATTTAGAGGAAGAAAGACACTATTAGTATTTGTGAATCTCTCTTTACTGAGGGAGTGAGGGAACCTTTGCCAGAATTGCCTTCTAGACTCTCTCATGTATCAGTGGTCAGAGTTGCCCATCCCTAAACAAACCCTTGGTAAGGGAGACGTCTTAACTACCATGCTACAACCTGGTAAGTTTGAATTGCCCCAGTCTGTCTAAATAGGTCATACTTTCCAAAACTGTAAGTGGAAGTTAAGTTACTAAGCATTTCCATCCCAACTGTCAGAACCAGCATGGATATATTTAAATAAACAGCTTAATGTATCAAGACGGCAGCTCTCCTATCCCATTATTCCATCGTCTGGTATATGAACAAATGATGTCTGTGAACTACTTCAATTTCCAGAAACTGTAAGTACTAGCATTTTTCAATTCCAATTCCTCTGCTATTTGCTCATATATCTCCTAGTATTTGCTGTCTCAGAATAGAGGTAGAGTTGACAGATAGGGGAACAATATTTTGTCTGCCTGAGAGCCTAATACCTGTGAGGTAGAAGATGATGGGAAAAGGACTCTGAACTATGATGTAGTTATAATGTATTTCAATTATAATGTGTTCCAATAAATTTAAAACAGAAAATGAACCAGGACTTAGTCAATATATATATATTAGAGATAGGTGAAAGAAATCTTTAGCTTTTTCTTACGCTGCTGCTGCTGCTAAGTCGTTTCAGTTGTGTCTGACTCTGTGTAATCCCACAGATGGCAGTCCACCAGGCTCCCCCATCCCTGGGATTCTCCAGGCAAGAACACTGGAGTGGGTTGCCATTTCCTTCTCCAATGCATGAAAGTGAAAAGTGAAAGTGAAGTCGCTCAGTCATGTCTGACTCTTAGCGACCCCATGGACTGCAGCCTACCAGGCTCCTCCGTCCATGGTATTTTCCAGGCAAGAATACTGGAGTGGGGTGCCATTGCCTTCTCTGAGCTTTTTCTTCTATGATGGAATAAATGTCATAAACCTAATTAAACACTGAAGAAGCTGAAGAGGCTGACATGTACTCTTTCAACACTACTCCATAATCTCAAAGAATACAGCTAATCAAATTGATGGGACTGGGAATCCTGTTAACAATAACAGTTTTCTTCCTTTTGTCTTAATGCTCTCTCTCTACTTTCTCAAGTCCACTTAGAATATTTTCACAAGAACTCCCAAACAGGTGGCTAACAGTTATTGAGCATACACCACAAATAGAACATTGGGTCACATACATTACTGTGGTTAATTCATAGAACCACCTGATATGAGGAAGCATACTTTGATTTCACTTATGTAAATTGACACCCAGATGAGTAAAGCAGCTTGTACAATATTACCAAGTAAATGACTGAGTCAAGATAAGAACCTAGATCTGTCTGATGACATAGCCCACTAGGTAAGAGTTTAAATTTCATATAACTAAAAAACTCTTTTATCTCATAGATAATTCTGAAAGGTTGTGTCTCCTACATACAAAATTCTGACAACACCTAGAGCATAAGATCCAAGTACTATACAGACAACTGAAGTCTCTTCAGTGACTGTTATCAATTGGGCATGAAAGTTCACGTGGCAGAAATAAACAATGACAACAACAAAAGGTGTATTGCTTTCACTGGAAATAATGCACACTCTTTTCGGCTCACATGTCATTGGCTGAGGAAGTCTCATGCCCATGCCTAAACTTAAGGGAATGGAAAACTGGTCTTTTGTATGTCCAGAAGCAGCAAAGACCCAGAGGTTTGGTGAGTGTTAGTGATGTCTATGAAATCAACACTTGGTATCTGATCTCTTTGCTTTTTTGGAGGTGAATTTATAAAGGAGAAGAGCTATCACTGTCTAGTGACGTGATACAATGTGAATTTATTTGGTCATCTTTGCATGGTTTACTTCTCTCTTTCTACATCATAGACAACAGTTACAGATACAACATATAAATAAGGTCTAAAATAAGTCTTCCTGCCTATATACTCCAAAAGAAATCTGCTGTCAAAAACCAAAAGTAGAAACCCTTAGAGAAAAACAGATATGCTTACCTAGAAGAAAATAATTTTAATGATAATGAAAGTGTTTCCTAAGTAACAGAGGTAGACACATTTATCTTTATCTCTGAATTATTCTTCAGAAAACTTTGTAAACTTTATCATTTTCAAAATTACAAAAGAAATGTGTAGCTGCTATGTCATGCTGAATAATACAGAAGCATTAAAATGTTATTAGCTTAGATTCTTTCCCCAGCTATGCTGCCCATGGGTTAAATGTTAAATTTTTAGTATATATTCTTTGAGGCTTGACTCTATGCTCGTGCCAATACAGAGAGCTTCTTCTTTTAAGATAAATTCAATACCTGTTTTCCTACAACTTCCTTTTTACAAATCAAGAACATCTATTCACATTTGGTTATTAGTTTAACTCATTTATATTAATAGCTGAAAAACATCTCTATTAAAATTGTACCTTCACTTGTATAACCATTCACTTATTTTTAGATATTCAGAGTAATTCCAGGTCTTTGAAATGATAAGCAAGGGTAAAATAAACCCCAATTATTTATATATATATATATGTGTGTGTGTGTGTGTTTTATATATTATCACTTTTATTTTTATATACTGCTGCTGCTGCTAAGTCACTTCAGTCGTGTCCGACTCTGTGCGACCCCATAGACGGCAGCCCACTAGGCTCCTCTGTCCCTGGGATTCTCTAGGCAAGAACACTGGAGTGGGTTGCCATTTCCTTCTCCATTCCTAAATATGAATAAGCTAAGTCAAAAGATACATGCATGTTAAAATGTGGCATATTATTTTCCAAATGTTTACTGTGAGCTGATACATCATTTATTGTTTAGCCCTGACTCTATCTCAGAGGCAGAGAGAAAAGATAGCTGGGTTTCACCTGCATGCCTATAAAATGCATGGCACCTAAAGATTTTCTGGTAACTTTTGGTCTCATTAAACAGATGTAAATAAAAGTCATCTCAAGAAATGATGTAAGAAGGAAAAACTAGAAAGGGCTGATAAAAATATAAAGAGCAATTAAATTAATAGGGGTTTAATTACATGAACCATAATATATATGAGTTATCCACCACTTCTTCTACCCTTGACCAAAAAAATAAAGTTCAAAGACCCTTACCTCACAGGAGACATTTTCTGAGAGGGGGAATGCATTTTTTCTTCAAAGTCTGATATACATCCAAACAAATGACACAGCGGTGGCTCTGTTTTTAGTTCGCTTGTCAGTATGAGTCCTGTTAACCTATAAGGTGATGCAGTAAAGGATTCTCACCATTTCAGTAGGTTGGTCTGGATGATCTGCTTTCCACTTGGCTTTTCCTCATGTGACCTAAAAATATGTAAGGATACTTCAAATAAATTCCACATTTGAAAATTGCTAAAGGATTGTATCTTTTCAAACCAACATATAAATATTCATATCACTTCAGAAATTAAGTAAAGCAAGGACAAAATCATTCAGAATTGTACACCAAAGCAGATAGCATGTAAAAAGGATAAATCATGTTAATAACATTTAACAGTCCACACATAAAAGCAGCAACGGAAGAAAGAAGGGGGCTTTTCCCCATTTACTTTTATATGCCGTCATGATCAATGGCCAGTTACAACAGCTTATGAAAGCACTACAGTAATGAGAGGTTATTGGTAAATTTCCCCTGTGTGTGGCCAGTAAGCTCTGCTTTTTTATGTGATCACAACCCCAAATGTATCTTATAATGTGACCTGAGCTCTGAAGATGTTTGAAGACTATAAACAGATAGAATGATTACAAGTCCACCACCCAAAGCAAAAAAATGATGTAATGATGATACAAAAATCAAGCCTTACTAACAAAAATAAAGCAGTAATATTGTTTCAATCTGATAAATAACAGAACATTAAACATGACAAAATTCCTGGCGTAAAAGGTTTGAAGTTAAAAAGGAACCTTCTAAATTTAGGGATTTTCTAATATACCATGGTAAGTTAAAGTCTCAGTTTAGTTCAGTCGCTCAGTCATGTCTCACTCTTTGTGACCCCATGGACTGCAGCACGTCAGGCTTCCCTGTTCATCACCTACTCCCAGAGCTTGCTCAAACTTATGTCCATCAAGTCGGTGATGTCATCCAACCATCTCATCCTCTGTCATCCCCTTCTCCTCCTGCCTTCAATCTTTCCCATCATCACGGTCTTTTCCAGTGAGTCAGGGTCTTCCCATCAGGTGGCCAAAGTATCGGAGTTTCAGCATCAGTCCTTCCAGTGAATAGTCAGGACTGATTTCCTTTAGGATTGACTGGTTTGATCTCCTCGTATTTCAAGGTACTCTCAAGAGTCTTCTCCAACACCTCAGTTCAAAAACATCAATTCTTCGGCATTCAGCTTTCTTTATGGTCCAACTCTCACATCCATAAATAACTCCTGGAAAAACCATAGCTTTAATTAGATGGACCTTTATTGGCAAAGTAATGTCTCTGCTTTTTAATATGCTATCTAGGTTGGTCACTGCGTTTCTTCCAAGGAACAAGTGTCTTCTAATTTCACTGCAGTCACCATCTGCAGTGATGAAAGTCCTGCCAAGTGTATTTCCTTAAGCACTGTTATGGAACCACATATTATATATTTCATTCCCAATCTTAGGTAGGGTTTCACAGGACAGGTTTTAACATGAGGCACAAGAGACTTATCAAGAGAGAATTCCCAGCAGAAACTTATAAGGGAGCCAAGAAAGCAAGACATAGAAAGGGGGAGCAGTAAGCAAGGGTGAGATTTCAGATAAGCTCCCACAGAGGTAGCTTCACACTGATCCTGACAGGGGATTCGGGAGGGTATGTTTATCTTAAACTTGTCCTCTCTGCAGGTAAGGGAGCTGGGATTTCATGAGCCAGTCAATCACTGGTTTGTATGCTCCCAAGAGTAATTGGCACCAGTAACTTGAGGACAGGCCACTGATGAGAATTTCAAGTGCATGCTATGAGATGTAAAAGCTCACAGAAGGTGGGCAAAGAGTGTAGATTGTTAGTAGGATCTGCAGGGTTCTGAGTGGAGCACTGCAATTTCAAATTTCATTAGCACCATCCAGAAAAGGTCAAACCAAACACAACCTATTCCAGTCGATCAAAGTGTGTGGGCCACTCAGTTGTGACTCTTTGTGACCCCATGGCCTGGAGCTAAGGAAATAGTTTGATCCAGAAGTGATGTATATTACTCTTGCTCAGAATTCAGTAGACAGAACTAGTCCTATGGACCCTTTCTCACAACCACAACAGGCCTGAAAGCTATATACTGTCGTATGTCTAAAAGGTGAAAACTGAAAACAGTTGGCAAATTAATAACCACCACAGTGCCTAATGAAGTCAATATCTAAACCATGACTTTTAAACAAGGTAAGGCTATAATTAAGTAAAATTATAAAATTTGAAATCACCAAGTCAGGAAAGACACTGCTGTTGCTGCTAAGTTGCTTCAGTCGTTTCCAACTCTGTGCAACCCCATAGATGGCAGCCCACCAGGCTCCCCCGTCCCTGGGATTCTCCAGGCAAGAACACTGGAGTGGGTTGCCATTTTCTTCCTCAATGCATGAAAAGTGAAAAACGAAAGTGAAGTCGTTCAGTTGTGTCCAACTCTTAGCGACCCCATGGACTGCAGCCTACCAGGCTTCTCCATCCATGGGATTTTCCAGGCAAGAGTACTGGAGTGGGGTGCCATTGCCTTCTCCACAGACGGCTCAAAATGACCAAATAATTTCTTTATTATAATGAGTTAAATTCTTTTAGCCTAAAGCAGTAGATTGGAAAGTAACAGATTAGAAATCATATTTGAATGTATTATAGAACTTTAGATAATAAAATTAAAAATTTAAATATCTGGAAAAAAAACCCTATATTAACAGGAATAAGAAGAGAACAGAGGATCTAGAAGAAAAGGTATACATTTCTCAAGGATAAAACCAAAACTTTCAAAAATCCTTCAGGAGGTAGATCAAGGAAAAGAAAAATAGCAGAGAAAACTTGGACTTCTGCATGGGTGAAAGTTTACCCAAATATACAATGTGATAAGATTAAACATATACATGTGGAAATATGAGACTAAAATTATTTTCAGAATGGCACTATTTTTTGTTTCTTCAATTTTACACAACTTTTATGTCCAAATAAATAAAATAGTGGAGTAAAGAAAGAATTCCTAGTCAAAGGTAGTTTTCAGAACATCTATGACTATGCCTTGTAATGCTCAAGAAAGTGTTGCTAATGAACAGGCCTTTGAAATAAAATGTTATTTTAATCCAAACTTTGGCCAGTTTGGAAATCTATACCTTAACAGTACAATATATAGTATAAGAGAATCTAAGAACAAATATAGGAGATTGGATTTCCAAGGCAGTACTGAAGAAAACTGAATCATTTGAATAGACAAACATGTATTATTTTATTGAAGGATAATATATGGAGGAGGACAAATTATTTCCTAATAAACATGACAATATGTTAGGAAGATTAGGCTAGAAAATTTATATTTAGAAACCAAGGGTTTGTCCATCATTCAACTTATTGTCACTTAATTGACAAAACTTAGACTCTACTAAATCAGGTAATATGATCTGAACTTAACTACTGCATGCTGCTGCTGCTGCTGCTGCTAAGTTGCTTCAGTCGTGTCCAACTCTGTGCGACCCCAGAGACGGCAGCCCACCAGGCTCCTCCGTCCCTGGGATTCTCCAGGCAAGAACACTGGAGTGGGTTGCCGTTTCCTTCTCCAATGCATGAAAGTGAAAAGTGAAAGTGAAGTTGCTCAGTGGTGTCCGACCCTCATCGACCCCATGGACTGCAGCCCACCAGGCTCCTCCATCCATGGGATTTTCCAGGCAAAAGTACTGGAGTTGGGTGCCATTGCCTTCTCCGTACTACTGCATAATATCAGTCAAAATATCAATATAGAGAAAAATAAAAATTTAGAGAGGATCATCAAGATTATGCAGTCCACTCATTTTAGAATCTAGATCAATGGTTAGCAATTTTCTTGAAAAAAGGCTAACATAAATAGGAAAAAGCAAAATAAAACACCTCTGCAAATTATTTTTTTTAAATAGCCATTCAAAATAAAATATACTTACATAAAGCCTCATGGGGAAAAATGCATTCTTATAACTGAGATTATTTACTAAAAACGTAACATCAGTCAGAATACTAGCATAGATATCTTGCCACTAAAATATTTATCGTGGCAGTACTGAGATAATCCACTCATTTCTCACCTCTTACATTATATACTGTTTAGAGTTCAGTAGTTGAATCAGCAAATATTTGCCAAGCACTTTTTATTGGTCAGTGTGTTACTATATCATAATTTATCTTGTCCTAGAAACATCCCATTGAGATCAGTATCATTCTCTCCTTTCAAAAACATAGTTATGTGCCTCCATTAAAATAGTGAATTAATTTTTAAGCTTGGATCAGGAATAACCTCAATATAAAGCAACAAGTACCTAGCTCCTTTCGTGTGCCAGGCATTCCACTAGCAGGTCCTGGGGTGGTGGAGATGAGTGAGAAATGATTTCTCCCCTTTCCTCCCTCCACCCCAACCTGGGCCTTTATTATTCCTGACTCTAGAACTTCTTTGCTAAAGCTTGTGCAGTAACTAGAAACCTTTTACTCAGAAGCAACAAGTGCCATCCATTTCCAAGGATCAGGGGCATGTGAACTGAACTGATGTTTTATTATAAAACAGTTTAAGTTGAAGCTTTATAGCCATTTGTAGACCTGACATTGCACCTCACTTCTGACATTCTAAAATCTCTCTTTGCACCAGCTGGCTCATCAAAGGGTGGCATGACTGGATCATACAATATAGCTACTCCTCTCCCATCAAAATGATTTTTATTGTATTATACCATGGCAAGGTGACGTGCTGTACTTAATCGCTCAGTCATGTCTGACTCTTTGCAACCCATGGACTGAAACCTGCTAGGTAGGCTCCTCTGTCCATGGGAATTCTCCAGGCAAGAATACTGGAGTGGGTTGCCATCCCTCTTCCAGGGGATCCTCCCAACCCAGGGATCGAACCCAGGTCTCCTGAAATGTAGGCAGATTCTATATTGACTGAGCCATCAGGGAAGCCAAAGAATACTGGAGTGGGTAGCCTACCCATTCTCCAGGGGATCTTCCCAACCCAGGAATTGAACCTGCATTGCAGGCAGATTCTTTACCAGCTGAGCTACCAGGGAAGCTCAAAGTGAAAGTGTTAGTCACTCAGCTGTAACTGACTTTTTGCAAAATGTAGTCTGCCAGGTCCCTCTGTCCATGGAATTTTCCAGGCAAGAATACTGGAGTGGGTGAGGATCTTCCTGACCCAGGAATCGAACCCAGGTCTCCTACATTACAGGCAGGTTCTTCACCATCTGAGCCACTAGGGAAGGCCCTGGCAAGGTCATACCTCCCAATATTTAGGGATTTTACACAAAACAGACCTATGATGCACCTTACTCTGTGATAAATAGGTTTTCCATTTTTCTTCCTTACAATATACAAATATATAAAATTTTGCTACCTGATCCTAGTTCCATGAATAGTAAATATGCTTCTTCAAAGCAATTCATTTCCTTTTATACTAGAGACAGAGATCACATTTCTATTTTCTGATTGGTTTCTAGAAACCTT
The DNA here is from genome assembly GCF_027580195.1 of Bos mutus. Classification (NCBI taxonomy): domain Eukaryota; kingdom Metazoa; phylum Chordata; class Mammalia; order Artiodactyla; family Bovidae; genus Bos; species Bos mutus. Next base: position 22,560,062 of record NC_091623.1, on the reverse strand, counting down.
GGAGTCAAATTTGTGATCTATCTCTAAAAAATGTATAGAATTTGAGGGCAAATATTTTATATACCAACCTCACCCTCAGTTCAATTTTTATGTTTACTTTCCCTTAATCTTGGCTTTTTCACACGTTTAAAATTAATTTCATTCTGTATGAGTATTTATAAGTTCTGATGAATAATTATTGTTATAACTCAGAGTACTGGTTAAATAAACAACTAAAAACTAAACACTCTGGAATTTATTTGCAGGGGAACATATTCCAGAGCTCATGGAACTTATTTGTTGAAAAGGTAGGAAACAGCAGTAGAAATACAAACTTCCAAGCTTTTGGAAATTACTTTTTTGAGTAATGTTTATAAAATAATAAAGCTGTAATTCAGTTACAAGCAGAATATGAATCACAGACATAGACTGAAAACAGCACAGTTAAGTTTCCTGAATTCACAAGAGACACAAGCTGAGCTGCTGGTAGAACCAGTTTCCAGTCTCCCTTGCTCCCATGCTGAGGCACATGACTATTAGTAATATATTAAACGAGCACACTGGAAAATTTGAACAAGAAAGCATATCTATATCTATACACGGTTTCAGTGGCAGATAGAGACACTGGTGGTCTCACGACCACATACTTACTCACAGTGAAGTGAAAGTCACTCAGTCATGTCCTACTCTTTGTGACCCCATGGACTATATAGTCCATGGATTTCTCCAGGCCAGAATACTGGTGTGGGGAACCATTCCCTTCTCCAGGGGATCTTCCCAACCCAGGGATCGAGCCAGGGTCTCCTGAAGTGCAGGCAGATTCTTTACCAACCCATAAGTAGGGAAGCCCTACTTATTCATTGCATAAGGTTTAAGATCCTCTGAGCCTATTTATTCCAAGTCTTACAAAATAGACTAAGAGTCCCATAACAACAGCAACACATAAAGTTCATGGCTTTGAACTCTAAGTTCATGAGCAATCATGTTCATCATGCATATGTGCATGCTTAGTCGCTCTGTCCTGTCTAACATCATGCGACCACATGGACTATAGCCCACCAGGCTCCTTTGTTCATGAGCTTCTCCAGGTAAGAACACTGCAGTGGGTTGCCATTCCCTTCTCCAGGGGATCTTTCTGAACCAGGGAGAACTGGTGGTTCTTACATTGCAGGTAGATTCTTTACCATCTGAGCCACCAGGGAAGCCCATGTTCATTATATATGTGTGTATATATATACACACACACATATACATACACGTACACACATGCACATATATGCACACAGACATATGTGTACATATGTGTGTGTTTTTGTGTGTATATACGTATATACATACAGTCAGCAAGACTGCCAATAATTAAGCACATTGACTTTCAATTCCTGGTGAATGGGTATGCTACACTTAGCTACTAAATGGGTTGCAGAAACCTCTCACATGGCGGGTGTCATGAAAATAAAGGCATCACCAGGGCAGGAGAGTCAGGCGTGTACATCTTTCCCCATTAACTCCTATTCTTGAACCTAGAGGGCTCAACTACAAATACACTGTCTCTGTCTGTTAAATTTTCACCTGGAAAGGAGAGGAATTATCATGAACACATCAGCAATAACACTGTGCAATGAACACACAGAGAAATTACCCATTTGTGATCTAACACATCAGCATGACGTTTGTCAGTGTAAAACATGAGGGAAACAAACACTTCCCCGGGGAACAGACACGTCAAAAAGGGGGTTTCCCATTTTACAGTTTCTCAATTCACATTTGTGATAATCCATTTTTGATCAATAACTATGGTTTGGAAACACCACAGCCTGTAATTCAGGTGCTGGGGTTCTCAGAGAAGTTAGTAGCACTGCCTTTATAAACCTGTCACAGGACAAGCGGGGGCTGGGCTCCAGTTCAGAGCAGTGAGGAAGTGCCTGTGGATTGAGGGTCCATTGCCTGATCTGGAATCCTTCTCCTGAAGTTTATTCACAAGTTGCATAGCTCCCAATCTTCAGTTTATTTCCGGGTAAAATATAGATAGTACAAATGCTGAGGAACAGGATTATTGAAAGGATTAAATGAGATGATGTGTGTAATGAACGCAGCCACTGGATAAGCATTGGACATCATCTAAATAAAATGCTTTGCATGTTGTTTCCAAGTGAGACATTTTAAGCTAAATAATGTGCTTATTTCTTGTCCATGCCAGCTTTACTAAAATTTAAAATTACCTGATATAAAGAATACCTTCACACAGTTTATGAAAGAGTTTTCTCTGTAGATCCTTTCAGTTAGCTTAGATTTAAAATAATAGAATTAAGATCATGAATTCATCAAATATTTTTACACAAGCAGAATTATGTTCACAGTTCAATTTCGAAATTAAAGAGAACACAAAAAAGATCGATGGAGAAAAAACGTCTGACATCTTTTATAACTATTCTTTATTGAAAATTGTATCATTCAATCCATAAAGGGGCTTTAGAAAACCACTTTCTCAAGTTAAACCTGTTCAAATGGGAGGTTTTACTTACATTAATAAATCGAACGAACAGTTTTAATTAAAAACTCATGCTATTTTCAAAATAATGCTGAAGAGTAGATTTCTGATCAATTGTAACTGCCAGATGGGAGATTTTCATAAGCTGTTTTTAATATTTCACTTTCATGAACACATCACTTAAATATGTGACCTACCAATCTCAAATACAAAAGCTATTCAATCACAGTATTAAAATAATGCAATAACTTAAGTACTTTTCTGTAATTTTTGTTTATAGACTTTAAATATAAGGCATGGAATTCAATAATTGAATTAACAAAGCTTTTCACCAAATTACTTTAAGTAAATTTCCAGAGCAAGCACATCAATGAGGAATTATGACATACCTGGGCCCTAAGTTAATGCTGTGCCAAGAAAATAATTCGACAAGCGTCATCGATGATGGCAAATGAGAAAAAGTAATGTATATGTGTGTGTTCCATAAGACTTTTACTTATATTCAGTTCTATGAAATTAAGTTACATTGATATTTATAATTGAATGTGTTAGAGTGAGTATAAAAAGAGAAGGGGGAAGCATCACTTATTTGGGGTATTTTACATGTGTCTAAAAATGACATTTTGGTTTTGCAAAAGATTTTGATATTCATCATTTTATCTGATTCTCAAAACAACCCCATGATGTAAGGAAGCCATTACTTACCCTGCTTAATAAGTAAGAAAACTGAGAAACACAGAGCTTTTAGGGTGGGTTGCCATTTCCTTCTCCAATGCGTGAAAGTGAAAAGTGAAAGTGAAGTCGCTCAGTTGTGTCCAACTTCGCGACCCCATGGACTGCAGCCTACCAGGCTCCTCCGTCCGTGGGATTTTCCGCAAGAGTACTGGAGTGGGGTGCCATTGCCTTCTCCGAAAAATACAACACTGATTACAGAGCCCCAGCCTGGAGCTCCCATGATGGTGCTCTCTTTTTACTTCTTATCCCACGGTTAGGTGGAGGTCAAAGGACTGAATCTAACTTATTGTCATTAGCTCAATGTGAGAAGTATTAGAACCTAGAAAAGAAGGAATAAGAAGAACTCATTTTTTTGCCTTTGTTCTCAAGAAATCATAGCATACAGTTATTTTTTGCTTTTTTCCTCACACACACAAAAAAAACTAGAGCACTAATTGCAAAGTGATTTAAAAAAAGCAATCTTTATAGGCTGACAAAATCAGGTGAGCCACCAACAAACCAAATGAATAGTAACCTTGCTCTTCTCTAGCTCACAAGTGGATTACATCCTCTCATTTTCATTTTAGCATCATTATTATTTATGCTCTCACTTTTTTGGAGAAAGTTATTTTCAAATTCCCTGCCAGATTCAGAAAAGGGTTGGAAGATTTTCATAATGAGCTACACTAGAAATTTTAGAATTTAGCAGCCACATGAAGCCAAGATCAAATGGAGATCAGGCTATAAAACACGGTCACAGCTAGTGAAGAAATCATTCAGAGATGGGAATATCTTCAAAGATGTCCATAAAGAGGGCCTGAGTTTATAATTATCAAGAGAAAAAATAGAATATGATGTTCTTTTTGTGTATTAAGGTCAAGAAAAAATAAAATATCCCTGAAACTAACCCTCAGGGAAGGCTAGATATAATAAATGCAAAGTTTTAAATAGTGTTAACAAGAGAGTTGGACCATTGGAGAGAGGGACTAAAGAAATCTGAGTGCCAAAGAACTGATGCTTTTGAACTGTGGTGTTGGAGAAAACTCTTGAGAGTCCCTTGAACTGCAAGGAGATCCATCTTGAAGGAAATCAGTCCTGAATATTCATTGGAAGGACAGATGCTGAAACTCCAATACTTTGGCCACCTGATGTGAAGAACTGACTCCTTGGAAAAGACCCTGATGCTGGGCAAGATTGAAGGCAGGAGAAGGGGACGACAGAGGATGAGATGATTGGATGGCATCACCGACTCAATGGACATGAGTTCGAGCAAGCTCCAGGAGTTTGTGAAGGACAGGGAAGAACAGAGTCACAAAGAGTCAAATACGACTGAGCGACTGAACCGACTGAACAAGAGTTTCAATCAGAATCAACAAAATCAAACCCCAAATGCCATTTCAGTACTTTTAAGGCAAAATATCTATATTGTGCATTATCATGCATGCTATCTGATTTCCTGTAATATGCTTATGAAATATGCAATGATATTTCCATTTTACAGATGAAGAAATTAAGATGTAATTATTTGAAGTATTTTTCCTAACACAAAAGACATAAGCAGGATAAATTCAGGACTTTGGGAAATCAGTGCATTTGCACTGAACTCCTGAATATGTACCTACACGAGGACAGATTTTAATATGAGATGCATCAGCACATTCTGCAAATACCACAAAGTTTCTTTCTGAGAACTAGTGCCAAGCACTCTGGTGTCTAGAGCATCGAGTAGCCTTCTTGCTGATTCTCTCTGGGGTGATAGCTATGGCTTCCTCCTTCCCACTTCATTCATGTTATAACCAACCCACCTTGAATTCAGTGATTTTCATTTTGACTCAAAAAGACAACTTGATAACTGTTTGCTGACACACACTCCAGGACTATTATAATACTAACTAGTTTTTAAGTCGAGTCTTTGTATTCTCACAGTAAATACATTTGCTATGTTCATACCTTTTATGGCAAAAATACCTTTACTTGTGACTATTTCAATTAATCATTCAATCCCAGGCTTGGCAGTTGTTTTGTAGGCAGCTGTCATATCAGGATTCTGTTAACAGAGAAATTAAACAGAACATTGTTAATCAAATCAGCACTATTTTCCAGCTAATCTTTACAGGTACTGATGGTGGGATAAGAATGATAATTCATTTGGTGAAATCCAGTAAGTTGTCTTTTTACTGGTAGAAAAGGTGGGGATAAAATAATCAAAGAACGCATTGACTAAAAAGTCTTAGACTAAAGCACAGCCTATATGCAATCTGCTATACATTACTGCCTTGAAAGGGTTGTAAGTCCAACTAAGGGAAAAAAGTCCTGGGGTTCCCAGGTGGCTTAGTGGTAAAGAATCCTCCTGCCAATGCAGGAGACATCGGTTCAATCCCTGGGTCAGGAAGATCCCCTGGAGTAGGAAATGGCAACCCACTCCAGTATTCTTGCCTGGAAAACTCCATGGACAGAGGAGTCTGGTGAGCTACAGTCCATGAGGTGGCAAAGAGTTGGACAAGATTGAGCTACTGAAGCATGCATGCAAGAAAAAGTAGTAGTCTTATCTGAAAAGCCCAGCTTCCATGAGTCTAGAGGGCTGAATGTTTCTATAAGATTAGAAGATTGTCAAATAAACTCTCTAGCCAAGGCTAAGATTTGCTTTGGTATTTAGTGTAGATCAGAAATAACTATATTCAAATTTAAATGAGACATATTTCAAAGTCAACTAGTGGCTATGTGAGATTTTCCAGGAGTATTTGTTCTTTTCTACCAATTCAAATGGTCAATAGTTTGTACAATACAGAAAAGAAAACAATGAGTCTGTATTTTCTCTATCAGGTCACCTACCAGGCATTATTTTTAAATATCTGGCGTGCTCCAGTCCATGGGGTCACAAAGAGTCTGACACGACTGAACGACTGAACGACTGAACTAACCAGGCATTTTATATATGTTTCCTCACTTTAATAGCTACCATTGTCCTGTGAGGTAGGTGTTATTATCCACATTTTCTACAGAGAAAACAGGGTCTCAAAAGTTTGAAAACTTTGCATAAAACCACTTAAATAATCAGTTATTGAGCTATAGTTCAAACTCAAATTTGATATCCAAGTCCATCTATAAGATTAAAAAAATACATTAACATTTTACAGGCCAAAGTACTTTTGAAAAAATAAAAAGTATCTACATTATTTTGCTAAGGTGTACTCTTATAATAAAAAGAGTACCATAAAAAAATACCAAATAATAAGTTATATCCCTCCCATCTGAAAGAATTAATTCAGCGTTTCAAACGTAACACTTAGCTAAGGCATAGTTTCCTCAATAAAAAAATTCTGGCATACTTAATAAAGTAACAGATGCTATCTCAACGAACACAAAATATAAGAGCATTCTTCTTTCACTGGGCATTTGGCAACTTGTAAGGGAAATCAAGCAGCTGGGTCATAGCATAGTAAATTATTTAAAAGTCAAATATGGTCACTTCACACCATATGCTGAAACAAGTTCCAGATGTAGTATTAAAAAGTTTAATGTTTTGAAAATCAAGCCAAAGAAAATGAAAATAATATTGAATACTTATCAAACCAAATGACAAAGAAATCCATTTCTACACTTTGAATTTACAAAGAATACACCAAGGAAAATAGCAAATGTCATCATAACATTTGAAATGTTACTATTAAAAAAAAACAAAAATTTTTGGAAAATTTTCAACCAATGTGGCAGTGGCTTAAAAAGTTGATTATATTTTTATATGTGTAAAACACAGAATATTCAAACTTCCAAAAGAAAATCACTAAGAATATAACAGATAAAATGGCAATAACTTAAACAATTAACATTAAAAAGAAAAACAATATCAAATATAGTCTTGAAAATATTTAAACTTCCTAGTGGCCAGAAAGTGTAAGTTAAAACAAATACCATTTGACATGTAAAATGGAAAAAATAAATAAGTAACTAAATGCCCAAAGTGCTGGTAAAAGTGCAATGAATTCACTATCCCATTCATTCCTGATGACAATATAAATTAGTGCAATTCTTCTAGAAAGCAATTTGGCAAATACCTTGTCAAAGTTGCCCTCATTATTCATAGGCCAATGAATCTAGCCTAAGGAAATCAGCCAAAACATATGCAAAGTTAAATTTAGTAAGGCCCGGCTTTACACTAAGGACAATTAGAAGCAACTTACCATCTAACAGTAGGAGACTGTTTTAGGATATATCACTGATCCACTGGATAAGATATCTGGCTATTTTTAGAATATTACTACTAAAGACTGTTCAAGAATAAATGCTAGTATTTAAAATAAGTATTGCCTGAAGCAAAGTTACATGGCCCCAGTTATTATTATAAGTACACTTTTTAATTGTTTATTATTATAATTATTATCATAGTTAATTATCATGAGTACACTTGTAAATACTTTCTAAGAAACTGAGTGGAATATATTAAAATTCTAATAGTAGTTGGATTCAGAGATGCAGTATTTACATTTGTCCTATTTTTCACATTTTCTGTAAGATGGGTTCTCTATATTTATGTTTTTAAAAGAAGTTACATATGAAAGCTGTTAGAAAAAAAAAATCCTAAATCCTGAGATAAGGAAGAGCATGATCAAAACTGACAGGGACAGACAATAAAAGTCAATAATAAATGTTGTGTTAAGTATTGCCTCTCCCCAGTGGGATTCACATACACTCGTTGATGCCAGTAAGATACGTATGGGATGAGTGAAGGAATTATCTAAGTTAGAGGGTATAGTTAGGTCTAACCTTTAAAACTCAGAAAAAATCTCTATTAGGGCAGGTAACACGAAACAGAACCCTGAGATGCCAGCAGCAAAACCCGGGGAACATCAAAGACTTATGCTAAATTCATATCACCTAGAGTTTGGTAGGGAAATGGGTGCTTTTCAATAAATAAATTGGGAAGTCAACTGAGCTGGGGGTGGGGTGGGGAGAGGATATATATGTAAGTAAGCAGGCAGACAGAATGGCAAATAGAAAAATATGTGTCTCTTCAGTGTCTGAGCATTTTGTACGTAGCCCCACCTCTCCACGTGTTTATAATGTTTCTCGGCACAAAATGACCAGGAAAAAACTCTCATGCAATAACAAACCTGCACTGAGTCCCGGTCTCAATAATTGCTCAGATTATAAAAGTCAAATTGAACGGAACCTGTTGATATGACTTGACAAACCTCATAAAGAAGAGTGTAAAAGTGACTGATACTGGGTTTTGGAAATGTTCATTTCCCTCTACATACAAACCAAGTGTTTCTTAGGACTCATGTGATATCCTGGAAACCTGGGAGTCATCTGAGTCATTAGCCCAGTGATCTGTTGTCTCCACCCACTCACTCTCCCTGCTCTTGCCACTTCCGGAGAATATCAATAACGCCTACTGTTTGTTGAGCCACAGTGCCTCCCAGGTGGCAGGCACTTTGCGTCTGTTATCTCGTTTATTTCCAACCACAACCTTGTGAGATCCGGCTGATGGCCCTCAGAAGGCTATCCACCGCTCCCGAAACCCACTAGCGGAAACAAACACAATTTACGATCTGCACGGTGATCTCACACTTCCTCCCACACGTGATCCAAAAAAAGGTGCCAAACCAGACACAGGGAGTAGATTATCGTAGCAGAGAGAAAACAAGCCAAAATGTCACGAGTCCATTGGGTGCTGCTGTTGGTTCCTGACTCTGGTGTTCGTAAGTTGGGCGATCTCAGTTAAGTCATTGCAACTCTCCAAGCCTACAAACCTCATATTCACTATTCACATCAGAATGACCACCATTTTAGTCATTTTTTTTCTATTATTGTAACAGCAGCCTATATCAGATATGCTTAGGCAAAAGGTAAGATGACCAGAGTTATACAGGGTTGTTGTTGGAAATGTAGCTGAATTTCTCCAGAATGTTGGACCAGAAATTACCATGTATTTAGGAACATGAACTACTCCTTTTGGAAGTAGACACTCCAAAACCCAGGAGAAAGCCTAAATTAAACCCTAATTTTGCCATTTAATTATCTCATCACTTAAGTTGATTTGCTAATAGTGCTAAACATAGTCTGTGATCCAAGGTAGGCATTCAATAAATGGAAGCTGTTTTATCATGATTTTTATCATTGGGAATAATTCAATAACAATCAGTGATATATTTCCTTCACAGAGCTGTGATAATATATTTGAAGATCCATTAGGCCTGCTGAAGTAGGGGCTTCCCAGGTGGCTCAGTGGGTAAAGAATCCACCTGCAATGCAGGAGATGCAGGCAGATGTGAGTTCAATCCCCAGGTCAGGAAAATCCCCTGGAGGAGGGCATGGCAACCCATTCCTATATTCTTGCCTAGAGAATTCCATGGACACAGAAGCCTGGTGGGCTACAGTCTATAGGGTTGCAAAGATGGCCTTGGAGCCACTTACATCAGGATTGTATGGAATGGATTAATTGCAGTGAGTCTCTGTTTTGGCTAAGGAGAGGGAGGTTTTTGTTAAAACTGAAGTGACTGTGCATGCATGCAGAATTATGGGGCTTCCCTAGTCGCTCAGACGGCAAAGAATCTGCCCTCAATGTGAGAGACCTGGGTTCAATCCCTAGGTCAGGAAGATCCCCTGGAGAAGGGAATGGCAACTCCAATATACTTGCCTGGGATGTCCCATGGACAGAAGGAGCCTGGTGGGCTACAGTCCATGGAGTCACAAAAGTCAGACATGACTGAGTGATTAACGTCTCTACCATGCTGAAACAGTCTAGAGGAATTACTGAGTTCAGGCTCAGGAGGTAGTTTGCTTGACTTCCAATTCCAAATCTGCTACCTATTAGCTGTGTGACTTTAAGAACATAGTAACAGATTATGATAAGAAAATATTCGTTTAATGGTGAAGATTAAATGAGATAATATGTATGAAATATTTAAACTGAGTCCTGGTGGTTACTAAATGTTCAGTAAGTACTAGTCATAGGATTTTTGTTTTAAAAATTTTATGAGTTTGAGAATAAAAAAAATTCTAGATAAACTAAAGGGATAGGAAACCTGAAAGAAATCAAAACACAGTGTGTCAGCTATAACAAAGTGGGAAATGGGAAACAATATAATAATAATAATATAATATATTATATATATAATAATAATGGGAAAACCCAACCTAATTTTGCCCTAGTCTGTTCTTCTTGTACTTCATTGTCCCTTTTCTTCTTTTCAACGTCATCAAGAAAAAAATAAATGAGTAAATGACATCATTCAAATGGCTTAACATACTTTCTAGAGCAGCATCACTCAGTAACCTGTTGGAAATGTATATTCTCAGGCACCTCCCTGACTCACTGAATCAGAAGCTCTGGCTGTTCACAGGGCGCGGGGCAGGGACAGCGTGCTGTTTCAACAACCCTCAGAGACTCTGAGACATGCTTACATGGGAGAACGCTGACTGCAAATTAGAAGCACTTGTGGAAATTAAAATATAGCTCTATATTGATGTCAGGGCCCTGTCCTGAAACACCTGAATCAAACAACTGAGGATGAGACAGGACAGAAATACAGGTACCTTTATTTTTTTATTTTATTTTATTTTATTTTTAAACTTTACATAATTGTATTAGTTTTGCCAAATATCAAAATGAATCCACCACAGGTATACATGTGTTCCCCATCCTGAACCCTCTTCCCTCCCCATACCATCCCTCTGGGTCGTCCCAGTGCACTAGCCCCAAGCATCCAGTATCGTGCATCGAAATATAACGTACCTTTAAAAAGTAACAAAAACCTCCCTCCTTAGTCAAAAAAAGAATCACTGCAATTTAATCCATTTCACACAATCCTGATGTAAGTAACCAAGGTCATTACCAAAGGTGCCTCTGAAAAGCATGAAGATGGAAGTGGAGTTGGTTTTTAAGTATCTCTAGTCCTCACCTGACCTGCCTCTTGAGAAACCTCTATGCAGGTCAGGAAGTAATAGTTAGAACTGGACATGGAACAACAGACTGGTTCCAAATAGGAAAAGGAGTTCGTCAAGGCTGTATATTGTCACCCTGCTTATTTAACTTATATGCAGAGTACATCATGAGAAATGCTGGGCTGGAAGAAGCATAAGCTGGACTCAAGATTGCTGGGAGAAATATCAATAACCTCAGATATGCAGATGACACCACCCTTATGGCAGAAAGTGAAGAGGAACTAAAAAGCCTCTTGATGAAAGTGAAAGAGGAGAGTGAAAAAGTTGGCTTAAAACTCAACATTCAGAAAACGAAGATCATGGCATCTGGTCCCATCACTTCATAGCAAATAGATGGGGAAACAGTGGAAACAGGGTCAGACTTTATTTTTGGGGGCTCCAAAGTCACTGCAGATGGTGACTGCAGCCATGAAATTAAAAGACGCTTACTTCTTGGAAGGAAAGTTATGACCAATCTAGATAGAATATTCAAAAGCAGAGACATTACTTTGCCAACAAAGGTCCATCTAGTCAAGGCTATGGTTTTTCCAGTGGTTATGTATCGATGTGAGAGTTGGACTGTGAAGAAAGCTGAGTGCCAAAGAATTGATGCTTTTGAAGTGTGGTGTTGGAGAAGACTCTTGAGAGTCCCTTGGACTTCAAGGAGATCCAACCAGTCCATTTTAAAGAGATCAGTCCTGGGTATTCATTGGAAGGACTGAAGCTAAAGCTGAAACTCTAATACTTTGGCCACCTCATGTGAAGAGTTGACTCATTGGAAAAGACCCTGATGCTGGGAGGGCTTGGGGGTGGAAGGAGAAGGGGACAATAGAGGATGAGATGGCTGGATGGCATCACCGACACGATGGACATGAGTTTGGGTAAACTCCGGGAGTTTGTGGTGGACAGGGAGACCTGGAGTGCTGGGATTCATGGGGTCGCAAAGAATTGGACACGACTGAGCGACTGAACTTAACCGAACAGAGTCCTCACACTACATCCTTTGGAGTAGGAAATGACAACCCACTCCAGTATCCTTGCTTGGGAAATCCCAAGGATAGAGGAGCCTGACGGACTTCGGTTCATGGACTGTCAAAGAGTCAGATACAACTGCTTGCAGATGCACAATCATATTATAGATATTATACTTTAATATGCTCAGATCTTCTCATCCCAGGGTAACACTTCCTCATGTGCATCTGATTCCATAAGGAAACCAGTTCTTAGATCTTTCATTCCTACTGATAGAAATCTCAATCAGCCCAGAACATTTAAGTGAAATTTTATACATCAGCCAAATGAAATTTCAGACACTGGCCAAACGAAGTGCATAAGGGGACAGAGAGTCGGGGACACTTTCACTGTCTCACTTTAATTGCTGCTGCTGCTGCTAAGCCACCTCAGCCATGTCCGACTCTGTGCGACCCCATAGATGGCAGCCCACTAGGCTCCCCTGTCCCTGGGATTTTCCAGGCAAGAACACTGGAGTGGGTTGCCATTTCCTTCTCCAATGCATGAAAGTGAAAAGTGAAAGTGAAGTCACTCAGTCGTGTCCGACTCTTAACGACCCCATGGACTGCAGCCCACCAGACTCCTCCATCCATGGGATTTTCCAGGCAAGAGTACTGGAGTGGGGTGCCACTGCATCACTTTAATTACACAACCTATTTTCTCAGCCACAGTGAATTATAGAGCATTGATCATTTATTATATTGCGTGGCATACCTTAATGAATACTAATTCATTTCAAGACTTTTTGGCAAACCCCAAGATGAACTGAACTAACTTGTATTGTTCTAAGAAAAGCCACTCGGCAGAACAGAGGTGTCAATTGGTACACTTAAGAGCAGTGAAAACACAACCTGCAAAGATATTTAGAGGCAGAAAAAGTGGAAGTGCATTCTAATATGGCCTAGAATGATAAAGTTTCTATTATGGCGTGTAACAAAAATGAAACCATTTTAAAATAATCATGTCAAAGGACCCACGTCTCCTGCTTTCAAAACAAATGCGCTGGCCTCCAGTCAACATTTGCAGGGCTTAGCAGCAGGAGGTCATTACCCTTTGACAATGTTCAGTTACACAGACATTATCTCCAATTAACAGGTTTTAACTACAAGGATTTCTCTTTTATTGAAAAGGGTGTTATTTTTTAAATAAATAACTACAGAAGTTTTCTCAGTCATCTTGTCTCATTGACTTGGATGATGACATTTACTCCTTTAAACCTCCGCATACACACACACAAAAACACATGCACCAACTCATCTGAGTCAATAGACTACTTGCACTGCTCTTGAATCTTTCTTAAAGCATGGTAGACATATATGTTAAATATTCTAATCTTTACATGGACAGTTCACAAAGACATCTTTCTCACCTCAGCAAAAAAGCAAAAAAAAATAGAAAAACCAAAAAAACACTTCCCAATGTTGATGTAGCCAAGACATTCTGAATGCCTAAAATTTCCCAAATAAAGTACAAATGGAACATTTATCAATTGTAATGTATTATGTTTTCTGTCTCATTTCAAAAGGTATTACGGAATTCTGGATGATGGCCAGAAGCCCAGAAGAGAATTTTTAACACCTTCTCAATAGACACATTTATAGCTTTTAACTACACAGAGCGCTGGTCTTATCAGTGCATAGCAGGGAAATGATTAAAATATTGCAGGCAAATTTAAACTTGGTTGTCCTTAGGTGGAAATGAAGCATCATTCTGGGCTGAAACCTCCAATTATATAAGATAGGAAGTCACAGAAAGACATCAGATTCGTACACTGTCAGTCTACACGGCAGATGGTAGTGTCTGGCAATGCCTTTTATATAACAGAAAATATTATTATAAAAATATCCACAGAAGACATTTTTAGTTCCTTGACATAATATGTGGAAAAATTAGAGATTTCTATAGAAATTAGAGGTTTAATACCCAACACTATGAAACAGTAATTTTCTTTGAAATCTATGCATTAACTATTCTGTCATTTCTTAGAGAACTTTTTATAGTTAAAAGTCATCTGGTATTTTCATCTCTCTCTCTATTTCATTTTCTCTCTCTCCCTCCCTTTCTACCATCTATTTAGATTCAACCTAAATCTATATGTTTTTATACAACAGTCAAATCACACTATAGTGTGTTGTGGTGTGCTACAAATCACATTTTAGCCTTCTCCAATGTTATTACAAAAGAATTGCCATTATCTCAAAGGGGATATTTCCTTACAGATGAGGTTTCTTGCAGGTAGAAGTCTCCTGAGACCTACACTTCTGAGTGGCATGTTCTTAAGCATATTGCATTATATGTCAGTACAATTAGCATATTCTTCCGGATTGTAAAAAGTAACAATGGCTGACAGCTCAATATGTAAGGAAATGGTCTGTACAACTATCTAAGAACTAGGAAACCCAGTCCTTGTGTGGAACAAACAGGAATAGCAGGTTTTGAAACTATTCGTTTGAAAATGAATGGAGGAAGCTTAGATTCCCAGATGGATCGGCCGTTCCTGTCTTATACTGAGACATCATGTTCAGTGTTGATACATTTCTGAGGACCAAAGGGAACCCAGGGGGTAGTTGAAAGAGAATGAATAGGAATGGAAATATCCTGGCCTGATTTTGGCAAAACACAGAAGATGTACCCATAGAGCAATGGTACAAAGATTTTCAAAGACTCTTACTATCTGCAGAAAGGTCCCTGTGTTCCCAGATATGTTCTACTGCAGCGGTGCATGCTCTTGAACCACCAAAGCACTGAGTCTGGATCTTCCCACCAGCACGCCTGGAAATGTGGTCAGTGAGCACCACTGCATAACTAAACACAGATTCAGGATGTGCAAAACCCACTGCTCGGTAGAAAACTATAAGGCAAAAGAGCCACAGCCCAAACCATGATTTTGGAGAATTTTATGAGGCCATCCTCTTAATTATACATCCTGGAAGAGTCATTCAAAGAACCGGAAGGGGAACTAGGGTGGCCTGGGGGACAGCAAGCCGTCTTAATTCCCTGGTGCAGACTTGTTATTTTGGTGTACTTGTTTAATTCAAAAGTAAATTCGGGGAGTAAAAATGCCCAAGATCATTTCTACAGCTAGCTCTTTGTCCTAAATCTCATATTTTTTAGGTAAAAATTATTGAAATTCAAAGATTTCCATTTCCAAGTAAAGCAGAAAAGGAAAGGAAAAGGAAAGTGAAGATGCTCAGTCATGTCTGACTCTTTGTGACCCCACGGACTGCAGCCCATCAGGCTCCTCTGTCCATGGGATCCTCCAGGCAAGAGTACTGGAGTGGGTTGCCATTTCCTTCTCCAGGGGATCTTCCCAACCCAGGGGTTGAACCTGGGTCTCCCACATTGCAGGTAGACACTTTACCATCTGAGCCACCAGGGAAGTAAAGCTGGAGAATGAAAAAATATTAAAGTCAATCCTTGAAATTTTGAAAACAGTGGACAAAGACATAAGCAATATCATAACTGAATATAAATATATGTATACACATATATTTATATACACTCTCATCCTCTTTCTGCCTGTGGCCATAGCCTAGGGAAAGGACACAGCAGCTTGATCTCAAGGGCTCCTATTACTGTCACCATCACAGACATGCTATTCATTGCAATATTTCACACCCCTCACTCTCCACACATCCATGCATAAACCTGAGAAATCCCTGTGAATCAGAGAAGTCACAGAAAAGGGCCCAGATAGTCTCATCATTATTAACTTTAACGCGTAACTTTACAAATCAGTATAACACCACCACACATTGAGTAATTCATACACATTCTCCTGTGTGTGCTCAGTCGCTCAGTCATGCCCAACTCTTTGCAAGCCCACAGTTTGTAGCCCATCAGGCTCATCTGTCCAAGGGATTTCCCTGGCAAATTTACCCACTGCTGTGGGTAGCTATTTCCTGCTCCAGAGAAACTTCCTGAGCCAAGAATCAAACCCATATCTCCTGCACACATGCTTCTACTTCAAACCAAAATACACACCCCAATTCCAAGTGTAACTTGATTCTAGTTACCAATATTGCCTCAAAATTTTTTTACTCTGGCAGAAGCCCTCTCACAGTAAGGACACTGGGACTAATTCACTTATATTTTTGTGCCACAATCCCTTGCCTTTGGAGACAAAGAAACATATTTCCATGAAATTCAGAGCCTTAAATACCCTGTATTTACATTGAAATTCCATTATTAGAAACACATTAGATTCTACTGGAGGTTTTCTTTTGTAGTACAAAGACTTCTGGGAAGTCTATCTTTTTAAAGTCCATACACTTTAGAGAGGTCATACACTTCTAGAATGACAGAAGAGAGTCAAGGTCTGTGTGGCCAAGGCGTAGATCATGGCATGACAAACACAAACATCTTGAATATATTGCCCGGAATTAATTCACATGAGTGGCTCCCTGTGGCAAGCAACTTCTGAGATAACAGATATTTGGGGGATTTTTCTTTTCCCTGAAATAACTAGAGGTTATCCTCAAAGACTGCCCTGGCCAATGCCAGTTAATCATTGGGGTAGGTGTAACTTTGGATTGATCATTCATTGACATCAATACTTTACTTCTTTCCTATTTCAACTAATATTTATAACATTTATTATACTACATATTATTATATGTAATAAGCATTGTGATAGATGCCAGGTATAACATTGTACTCACCACACGAGAGGAAAGTATAAAGTGTATCTGTAAGAAAAAGAAAAAGAAATACATATAAAAAACTGGATCTGTAGAAATAAGAATTCATTTCAAATGTTGGTCAATTCAGATGTAATGAACTCATATTGCAATGGATTATTTCTGAAAATCATAGACCTCTTCAGTTCAGTTCAGTTCAGTTGCTCAGTCGTGTCCGACTCTTTGCGACCCCATGAATCGAAGCACGCCAGGCCTCCCTGTCCATCACCAACTCCCAGAGTTCACCCAAACTCATGTCCATCAAGCTGGTGATGCCATCCAGCCATCTTACCCTCTGTTGTCCCCTTCTCCTCCTGCCCCAAATCTCTCCCAGCATCAGGGTCTTTTCCAATGAGTCAACTCTTCGCATGAGGTGGCCAAAGTACTGGAGTTTCAGCTTCAACATCAGTCCTTCCAATGAACACCCAGAACTGGTCTCCTTTAGGATGGACTGGTTGGATCTCCTTGAAGTCCAAGGGACTCTCAAGAGTCTTCTCCAACACCACAGTTCAAAAGCATCATTTCTATGGTGCTCAGCTTTCTTCAGAGTCCAACTCTCACATCCATACATGACCACAGGAAAAACTATAGCCTTGACTAGATGGACCTTTGCTGACAAAGTAATGTCTCTGGTTTTTGAATATGCTATCTAGGCTGGTCATAACTTTCCTTCCAAGGAGTAAGCGTCTTTTAATTTCATGGCTGCAGTCACCATCTGCAGTGATTTTGAGCCCAAAAAAATAAAGTCTGACACTGTTTCCACTGTTTCCCCATCTATTTCCCATGAAGTGATGGGACCAGATGCCATGATCTTCGTTTTCTGAATGTTGAGTTTTAAGCCAACTTTTTCACTCTCCTCTTTCACTTTCATCAAGAGGCTTTTTAGTTCCTCTTCACTTTCTGCCATAAGGGTGGTGTCATCTGCATATCTGAGGTTATTGATATTTCTCCCAGCAATCTTGATTCCAGCTTGGGCTTTTTCCAGCCCAGTGTTTTTCATGATACTCTGCATATAAGTTAAATAAGCAGGGTGACAATATACAGCCTTGACGAACTCCTTTTCCTATTTGGAACCAGTCTGTTGTTCCATGTCCAGTTCTAACTCTTGCTTCCTGACCTGCATAGAGGTTTCTCAAGAGGCAGGTCAGGTGGCCTGCGCTGGCGCAGGAGGGCCTAGAGGTGCTACTCCACATTCAAGATCAGGAGAGGTGGCAGTGAGGAAATACCCCTCATCCAAGGTAAGGAGCAGCGGCTGTGCTTTGCTGGAGCAGCCATGAAGAGATACCCCACGTCCAAGGTAAGAGAAACCCAAGTCAGACGGTACGTGTTGCAAGAGAGCATCAGAGGGCAGACACACTGACACCACAATCACTGAAAATTAGTCAATCTAATCACACTAGGACCACAGCCTTGTCTAACTCAATGAAACTAAGCCATGCCCTGTGGGGCCACCCAAGACGGGTGGGTCATGGTGGAGAGGGCTGACAGAATGTGGTCCACTGGAGAAGGGAATGGCAAACCACTTCAGTATCCTTGCCTTGAGAACCCCATGAAGAGTATAGACCTCTTAGTTAACTAGATAGCCAGCTCAACATTCTTTTCCTTTGGGTAATTACATTTCTAAAATATGATGGACAGTTTGGTTTCTTAAGTTTGATATTCATACAAAGTATACCAGCCTAAAAATGAAATGAAATGGGCAACCACAGTATATGACTCTTTTTCCTGACGTACTCAAGAAGCACAGAAGGATCAGGGTTTTCCACAGGCTCCGGTTTGGTAAGATGTCCGGACAAGCTGGGAGTGTGGTCTCACAGTGGGCTCATCTTCTGCAGTCCGTTGTTTCGTAAGAGTCATGGGCTCAAAGCACTTTGTGACTTGGGGAACAAAGAGACATGAAACTCATTCCCAGTTTGAAATATAGATGACAAGCTGACAGGCACACACATCGTTAACAAAAAATCACATAAGTTCTTGTTAGTTGACAAATACCAAGAGAGTGTAGGCTATAAAAACTAACTCTGGGTGGAGCATACATTCTATTCCCTGTACCATGAACCTCTCTGTTGGAGTCCGCAGGAATTCCCACTCATTTTCATACCAAACTCATAACACTTGTCTTACACGTTAAAAGCCAGACATTGTGGTTGGTTCATTAAGGTAAGTGCTATTTATGCATCTCTGTATAATCAGAATGTAGCATAATATACTGAATCACAAAGCATGAGAAAATAAATTCTTTTTTTTAAAGTGCTTCATTTAAGAACATACAGAACATAAAAGACTCTTTTGGTAATGCTGAGGAATACATTTTTTTTGAGTTATTTAGTTGTAAGAATATGAGAGTTAACTAAAACAAATCTTATTCAAGAATGCATAAGAAAATGGGAAGTATAACTTACACCCTAATTTGTTCAGGAAATTTTGTACAAAAAACATGTAAATATTACTCTCTAGTTATCCATTGAAAGTCATATTAAGATAATTTTGTCCACAGAACTATTAAAGAGATAATGAAATGCAAATTTTATTTTACTAATAAATCATCTTGTAACTCAGTCTTATACAATCTAAATTAACGATTTAGTGTCAGAAGAATTGTCAGATATTTGGTGGTTGAATAAATGCTGAGCACACATATTCTTTCAAAATACAAACATAAGCCTATAACTGCATATTTAATTTCATTTTTAGGCAGTTATCCATTTTATAGTATCAAAGTTAAAAAATTTAAACTGTCCCTCACAGTTTTTAGCAATGCAACTAACAAAACTGATGACAAATATGTAGATAATATACAGATAGTGTCTTTATATATATAACATATATTGTGTGACGATGTGTGTGTGTGTGTATATATATATATATACATATTTGTATTTAGAGACACAGAGAGAGACAGGTATGACTATAAATTCACTGCAGTTGCAAGTGGAAAAAGAAATGGGAAATTCCAAAATGCAACATTCCCTTCTACATTCAAACAGCCAAATTCTACCATTTTTTTCTTTACAAAATTTCTAAAATCCATCTGTTCCATGATGAAATATACATTTTATCCTACTTTCAAACATACTAAATATTTCATTTCTTACATCATGGGCTCTTTGAATGCAGGGAAATGTTAAACATGTGTCTGGTCAGGCCAAAATTATGGAACGGGTAGAACGGGCCCTTCTCTTTCCGTCTCCTTATCTCAGTCTGCCTGTCACTTGCACCTCATCCCCTGATTGTCGACGCTTCAGGCTTCCGTATGGCTTCACAGAAAGCCCGTGTGCGCTCCCCTTCTAGGCTAACAGCCCCGAGTTGTTTGTATTTATTTCTCTTTCTAGATAGTCTTCTTATTGAACCCACTGATCGGATCTCAATTTATATAGACTGTAGCTTAAATCATCACACAAACTACAGTGAAATGTTAATAACTGCAAGGATGAAATCAACTCCTAGAGATATTTATATTTTAAATGTTGACTATTTCTCAATAAACAAAGTATTCATTTAACACTGCCTTGGCACCAGCTATGTAGCACTGGCTGAGTGAGACACAAAGATACATAACAGATTGTTCTTGTTCTTGAGGAGTTTAACACTGCTTGGGTTGGTGGAGATATCACTAATATGAAACACTTTGAGCTAAGTTGTCTCTCTCTGATTCCAATACCAATGGAATTTTCAGTTAGAAACATTCAGGGTGAGATGAAGTAAGTAGAAAAATCTTCAGGAAGGATCTGAGTCTTTAACAGAACCTTGAAGGATACCCCGGTTTGAAAAGGCAGAGCCAACGATTGAGGTTATTTTCAAAGCTGGAAAGAGCGTGGGGACTTCCCTGGTAGTCCAATGGTTAAGACTTCACCTTCCAAAGCAAGGGGTACAGGTTCAATTCCTGGTCAGGGATGTGAGCTGATCCCTGGTCAGTATGTGAGCTAAGAGTCCACACGCTTCACAGACAAAAAAAAAAAAAGAACAAAATGTAAAGCAGAAGCAATATTGTAACAAATTCAATAAAGACTTTAAAAATGGTCCACATTAAAAAAAAATTCTTAAAAAGCTAGAAAGAGCATGAAGAAAAGGACTGAGACAGGAAATAAAATAGTTTGTGCAACAGTACAACAGACACTTTGGAGGTTGGACTAATCGAATGGGATGTCTGCTAGCCAGCCAGATCAGCAGACTCACCCCTTGGGGTAAAGCAGAGGAGGGCTGTACCTATGAGGAAAGTGTACCACAGGGCAGTGAAAAATAAATTCAGGTAGGTAGGGTGGAATATTCCTCTTCTATTGCTGCTTTCCTTTCTGGAGGCCACAGAGCATACAATTTTTCCTTAATTTTCAGCTTCTAGATGCTGCCCTAGCTCTTTAGCCCACTGAAGATGCCTATAATGTAATCCTTGGAACCTGGAACTAGGCTACATACCTGGCAAATGGGACTGTACAGGTGTGCAGTAAGTTTGGAACCTTGATATAAAAATATTATTCCACATTAGCCAGCCAGGTCCAATATTATCACAAGGGTCCTTAAAATCAGTGAAATATTCCTCAGTTTGGTTCAGTTCAGTTGCTCAGTCATGTCCAGCTCTTTGCGACCCCATGGACTGCAGCATGCCAGGCCTCCCTGTCCATCACTAACTCCCAGAGTTTACTCAAATTCATGTCTATTGAGTTGGTGATGCCATCCAACCTCTCATCCTCTGTTGTCCCCTTCTCCTGCCTTCAATCTTTCCCAGCATCAGGGTCTTTTCCAATGAGTCAGTTCTTCGCATCAGGTGGCCAAATTATTGGAGTTTCAGTTTCAGCATCAGTCCTTCCAATGAATATTCAGGACTGATTTCCTTTAGGAAATTTTCCTAGTTATGTACAAAATGATATATGACCATAGAAAAAATGGTTAGATAAATGAAATATATTTGGCTGTGAAGTTAGAGGAAGGGAGCCAAGATCCAAGGAATGTGAGCAGTTTTTCTGCTCTGGAAAGGCAAATAAATGGACTGCCCCCTGAAAGTGAAAGTGAACGTGAAGTCACTCAGTCGTGGCCGACTCTTTGTGACCCCATGGACTGTAGCCTACCAGGCTCCCCTCTCCATGGGATTTTTCCAGGCAAGGGTACTGGATTGAGTTGCCATTTCTTTCTCCAGGGTGACTGTCCCCTAGAGCATTCCAAAAGGAACAGCAGCCCAGTCCAGTAACTGGAGTGTAGCCCAGAGAGACACGTGCCAGACTTCTGATCTACATAACTGTAAGATGACAAATCTGTGTTGTTTTTAACCAAAGAAAAGGATAAGCATACCTAAGTGCTGAAATGGAGCTTTTCTGGTGGCTCAGTGGTAAAGAATCCACCTGTGATCAGGAGATATGGGTTCAATCCCTGGGTCGGAAAGATCCTGGAGAATAGGAAATGGCAACTCGCTTCAGTCTCCTTGCCTGGGAAATCCCATACATGGAAGAGCCTGGTGAGCTAGTCCGTGAGGTTGCAATGAGTCTCAAAGGACTTAGTGACTAAACAACAACAAGCAAAGTGCTGAAATGAATGAATATTATCTACAAATTCTTGCTCTCCTATTTAACAACATTTGCCATCCCCAGTGTTACGAGCTAAGTAAGAGCCCAATAAATAATTGCATATTTATTTTCATTGATTCTGAACTGTGATTATTCTGAAGTCTTTCATACATTTATAGTGAAAATATCATAAAGGTATACATAACATTATCATAAAAAATAGAACCAACCTCGCAAAAATAAAATTTCTAAAACAAGAAAATCTTTCAGCAAGTCAGTCTTCAAATAAAACATATTTGGTACTTATTTGCTTTTTTTATTACAAGGAAAATAAGATACAAAGAAAGTAAGCTACTTAAAATGTTAAAATTGGTGAGTGGCAAAACCGAGATCTGAACCAGCAAAATGCATTTGTTTTCTTAGATTTGGATAGAGTTCCTCCACCCTAGGAAAATCGTCCCCTAACTGTCTAATACATTTTACTCCCAAGTCATGCAGAAAAGAAAGGATGGGAAAGTGAAGGGAGCCAACACAGAGTGTTTTGCAAGTCTGGAGGATTTGTATCAATATAAACTCAGAAGTGAAGCCACAGAGGTCAAGTCATCTTCGCCCTTTGTTACAAATGAAAGTATAAAAGTCATTCCTTCTTACAACTCTACTTCCACGCTACCTTCAGAAAGCTTGCTGTGCCAGCCACAAAGCTGCCCTCAGATCTCCTTTTAAGGAGGACTTGCAACAGGAGTGCTGTCAACCAACAACCTCTAGTCACCACACTTTTGGAGTTCACCGCGGTCTTTATCATAAGAGCACACTTTCCAGAGGCAGCTCCACCCAGTGATGGCAGAAGTGACAAGTTCTAGGACCTGCCATATCTGCCCATCACAGGCCCTTCTTCTAGGCACTTCTCTGGAGTTTATCACTGGGCCAGTGGCCACCTTGTCTGGAAAACACTTTTCTTTCCTTCTTCTTCTAAAATTTACTTTATTAAAGTATAGTTGATTTACAATATTGTGTTAATTTATGCTATACAGCAAAGTGATTCAGTCATACATATACAAACATTCTTTGTAAAATCCTTTTCCATTATGGTTTGTTGCAGGATATCAAATATCGTTGCCTAAGCTATACAGTAGGACCTTGTTGTATATCCATTTTATATGTAATAGTTTGTATATCTGCTAATACCCCCTGCTGGCTCAGACAGTAAGAATCTTCCTGGAGTGTGGGAGGCCTGGGTTCAATCCCTGGGTTGGGAAGATGCCCTGGAAAAGGGCATGGCAACCCACTCCAGTATTCTTGCCTGGAGAATCCCCATGGACAGAGGAGCCTGGCGGGCTACAATCCATGTGGTCACAAAGAGTCAGACATGACTGAGCAACTAAGCACAGCACAGCTAACACCAAACTTTCAATCCACACCTCCCCAGACCCTTGGCAAACACAAGTCTGTTCTCTACGTCTGTGAGTCTATTTCAGAGATAAGTTCATCTGTGTCATATTTTAGATTCCACATATACGTCATGTCATGTGGCAGTTGTCTTTCTCTTTGAGTTACTTCACTTAGTATGATAATCTCTAGGGCCATCCATGTTGCTGCAAATGGAATTATTTCACTCTTTCTTATGGCTAAATAATATTCCATTATATATATATATGTATATATATATATATATATATGTATATGAACAGTCTTCTTTATCCATTCACCTGTGAATGGACATTTAGGTTGTTTCATGTCTTGGCTATTGTGAAGAGTGGGCAGCCATCTGAGACTTTTTCCACCAAATTCTCCATCCCACCTCCTTCATTTCACAGATGTCAGACCTGAATCATAGTCTGCAGTTGTTTCCCTTCTCCTCCTTCCTCTTCTCTTAGCTTCAATGCATCCTACCTCCAATACATCTTCTGCACCTGTCCCTGAATAGATACTCCAGTGATTACACGAAGTTTGGGAGTCCATTTCCCTAACACCCCCTGGTGGCTCAGATGGTAAGAATCCTCCTGCAATGCAGGAGACCTGGGTTCGATCCTTGAGTTGGGAAGATTCCAAAATAAACTAAAACATGCTTTAAAATAACACAGCTACTATGCCTCCTATGCAAATCAATTGCTGGTGACCAGGATTTTCTGCTCAGCAGGTGGCCACCTGGATGCATAGTCAATGTTGTTCCACCAGAGCATCACAGGAGAGCCATGCTGGTGGTAACAAGAGTGAAAACTATCTATAAATACTTCCAATCTCTTTGCCAGAAAAGCTGGTGTGTTCTGTTGTTTCTTCCATACCTGCAAAGAACAACCTGTGCCTTTATTTCCATCTGTTGCTTGTGAGAAAATCAAACCTGTGTTTCCTCAACTGAGCACATTCCCAGCCTTTGCTTATATTAATACGGCCTGTCCCTTCCCTCATTTTATTAATACAGAAATGAATTATGAGCCACCAGAGGAGGTATCATATTTAGTGCTATATCTGAAATCACTTCCAGATTATGATTTATTCTCCAAAATAATCCTAATGCTATTTACAAAAATAATCTTGCACATAAGCCTGTGGTTGAATTTTACCTGAACCATTTCCTAGTTCTATTATAAACTTTTGTTTTTCCTTTGCTTTCAACATGGCATATGTGCTTTTTTTTATCCTCCAGTAAAGCAACTTGACAGTTGGTAGCTGTCTGGCTGTTTATTCAACATATGTACCACTTAATGCACAGGTCTCAGTGAGACAGTCCCCAAAGTCGATCCAACTGGGATAAAAGTCAACAAATAGAGCTTTGCAGGGAGTGCATTGACTTGGGGAGAGTTAAATATTTGGAAGGTGTTTAGCAGTTAAGATTTAAGTCTAATGTCACAAGAATTTACAGGGTCAGAATCTCCCCCAGCACAGCACATCCTCTGGATTTCACAGAGCAGCTCCATATGTTAGGAAATCACCTTTTTAATTAGATCTCTGTAGCCTCATTCTATGTTACCACTGTCACAAGTCTTGGATAAAATCCTATTCTCAGGAAACCTTTCAGTAAACAGTTAGCTGTAGGTTCTTGCAAGAAGATATTGAGACAGATTCTCCCAGATTGCAAGTGATTTTAAATTAGCTTCTCTGGAAAGTGGTGGGTGTGGTGTTATTTCAACATCCTCATCTGTTACCTGAGTCTTTTCCCCAAGGAAAGCAAAATGTGCTTCATAGTGTGCATTTCTGAAAACAGAATTGGTTAGGGAGTTCTGCGGCCTCTTCTGGCCTGACTGGACTAGCAGATGGGATGAAACAGAAATTCCCACCTCATTTTGGCCATTAGGACTGTGAATCCACCTGAGAAGCAGAGGTTCCTGAAAATTTCGACATGACCAAGGGAGAAGGAAGTGAATAGAAAGTTATACACGAGGAGCAGAAGAGAAACTGAAAGTAAATGTCGCTTAGTCGTGTCGGACTTTTTGCAACCCCCTGAACTATACAGTCCATGGAATTCTCCAGGCCAGAATACTGGAGTGGGTAGCTGTTTCCCCTCCCCAGGGTATCTCCCCAACCCAGGGATTGAACCCAGATCTCCCACATTGCAGGCGGATCCTTTACCAGCTGGGCCACCAGGGAAGCCCTATTTTGTACCAAGTCTGTTAAATAGATTTTCAGATACTATCCTCCCAAAAGACCCTAAAGGGAAAGAGCACTAATATTTTCACTTTTTTAGATGAAAAAATATTCAAAGCTGAGTGGCAAAATGACTTTCCCAAGGTGACAAACATAAACAGCAGCCTGGTCAGATTCAAGTCCCAACTGTGTATGAAACCAAAGTCCTGTTCTTAACCAATGTGGGGTGCTGTCTACCAGTATTACAGTTTATAATCAAGATGCTTTAAAACTTTGGTAAAAATTGTAGGGCCACCAAAATGAGGTTCTCTCTGCTTCCCTGGTGGCTCAGAGGGTAAAGCATCTGCCTGTGATATGGGAGACCCAGCTTCGATCCCTGGCTCATGAAGATCCCCTGGAGAAGGAAATGGCAACCCACTCCAGTATTCTTGCCTGGAGAATCCCATGGACAGAGAAGCCTGGTGGGCTACAGTCCACAGGGTCGCAAAGAGTCGGACAGGACTGAGCGACTACACTTTCTTTCTTTCTTTTGGACCCAGAGTTAGCCTAGGTTCCAGAGATAAATTAACATCTAAAGTCATCAACTCTTCAATTCAGTCTATCAGTGTGATATTGTTATTTATAGTAATAAATCTGTATCTGGTCTTATCTGTGGTTCCCAGATCACACTCCCCAAATCCTTGAAATTGCCTAAGGGTAAAGCCTCCCTGGTGGCTCAGAGGGTAAAGTGTCTGCCTGCAATTCAGGAGACCCAGGTTCAATCTCTGGTTCAGAAAGATCCCCTGGAGGAGGAAATGGCAACCCACTGCAGTACTCTTGCCTGGAAAATCCCATGGATGGAGGAGCCTGGTACAGACTACAGTCCATGGGGTTGCAAAGAGTTGGACAGGACTGAGTGACTTCACTTCACTTTCTTTCTTTCAAAGAGCAAGGAGGGTATCTTTTATTATGTTAAATAATGCCTTTTGGAAACCAGAATCGGGGCTGGTTGCCAGTGGAGCCAATCCCGTGATTAGAAAGTTGGAACTTTTGGCCCTACCCCCACATCTAGAGAAGGGAGAGGAGCTGAAGTTGGAATTTAATCTCCAGTGGTCAATAATTTAATCAATTATGCCTGTGTAGTGAAGCCCCCATAAAAACCCAAAGGACAGGTGGGAGAGCCTGTGGAGGCGCTGGGGGAGTGAGGCTCCTGGAGAGAACACAGAAGCTCTGCGCCCTCTCCCCTGTCTTGCCCTGTGCAGCTCTTCCATCTGGCCATTTCTGGGCTATGCCCTTTATAATAAACTAGTAATCTAAGAAGTAAAATGTTCCTCTGAGTTCTGCAAGCCTCTCTAGCAAATCAGTCAAACCCAAGATGGAAGTCGTGGGAACCTCTCATTTACAGCCAGTCGGTCAGAAATATCGGTAACAACATAAGTTGACATCTTGAGCTGGAGGGTGTTACTGGAACCTCCAATTTGTAGCCAGGGGGTCAGAAGCACAGGTAACAAACTATGTTGTGGGGGTGGGGGTAGGAGGTTGTCTCCTAGGACTGAACCCTCAACCTGAAAAGTAGAAAGTGCTAGTCACTCAGTCATGTCCCACTCTTTGCGACCCCATGGACTGCAGCCTGCCAGTCTCCTCTGCCCATGAAATTCTCCAGGCAAGAATACTAGAATGGGTAGCTATCCCCCATACCCTTCTCCAGACGATCTTCCCAACCCAGGGATCAAACCCGTGTGTCTTGCTTTGTGGGCCGATTCATTACCATCTAAGCCACCAGGTAGATACTGTCAGAATTGGTTTGACTTGTAGGACTCCCAGTCAGTGTCCAGAGAGTTGCTTGCTGGCTGTGTGAGGGAACCATCTTCTCCACCCATGCCCCATCCCCTGACTACCGACACCAAACTGTCATTTGGTGGGTAGTACCCAAAACAATCAGCCAAAAAAAATGTTTCTTTTTCATATTCATAGTCCTCACACATTCTGGATCATACTGCTGCCGCTAAGCTCAGCCCATCATCTTCTGTGAGCATGGAGGTGTCCTTTCTCGGCAGCTGCCACATGCCAGGCAGACAGACCAAGCATGCCTGGAGTTTTTAGCCTTTCCCTCTACTTTCAAATTTGAATAAAATCCCTCATCTCTGGACCTGGGGTTTGGCACACCATGGTCTGCACCCGAAGAGGTTGGCATGCAAAGGAGCTGTATGATACAATATGCAAATGATGACGATGGAATAGAAAGATAGAACTGCTGATCTGGACTTCTTGCCATATAGGAAAGAAGAAAAAGAAAAGCAAACAAAAAAATTTTAAGCGCTTCTTAGATTTCCTAAGACTTCTAGCCAAATGCATTATTAACTGATACAGATTCTTAGTTTTGTATATTGAGTGACAACTCTTGAAATTCATGATTTCACATGTGGAATTTATCTAACAAAGACATTGACTTTAATCTTATAAAAATAGGAAGTTTTTTTTTTTTTTTAAAGAAATCTCAACTAAAATAGCAGAACAGAAGTGGAATGGGCAGTAAGTTGATACATCACATAAGCCACACATTATAAAAACAATAAGCATGGGATAAATAGTATCTCCCCTACTTTGCAAGTAAGAATTGTCATCTAAGAAAGCTAAATATTTTCTCTTTAGTATTATAGTTAAATAGTTGAACCAGTATTCAAATATAAGTGTTACAAGGTTTTAATGCACATTTTTGTTGCTATAAAGCTTTATTTTCCAAATGTATATTTGGAACAGTGATGAAATTTTTAATAAAAGTTTTACATTAATCATTATAATGAGACAAAATAGGTTTTAGAATCATTAGTTCTAGTTCTGCATTCTTTCCCAGAGTCTCTAATTTTCTAATTTATGTTATAAATATCCAAAGAAAGTCTACATTTATTTCAACAGGGAGCCCCTTTTTTCCCCCCAAAAGAATATAACATCTTATAAAACACTGGTATCCCAAAGAACAAAGTTTGGGAAAGTTGTATCAGCACAATTACATGTATTTAATATTTATATGATATTAATATATCCAAGTCCATCACTTACTACAATGATTTATACCTACAACACATACACATATATACCTCTATCTATCTATCTAGATTTATATTACATATATCCAACAATCTTTAGGCTTGATTCTAAGAAGGGGTCAAATGTCTTCTTTGTATAATGCCCTATGTACCTCAATTTCTCAATATATATTAAACTCTAGGGAAGCCCATATTAAACTCTAGCTCTTATTGTCCATATTAGAAGTTTCCAAGAAGAAAACAAATGTGGGGAGGATTTACTAACTTGTTCAATTTGATGTAGTAGGTCTACAGTTGAAATGAACTGCAATTTCTGCTTTAAGTGTATTCTTCCAGTAACCGGACAATCCTTCAGTAGTATATTCAAGCTAATTTGTGAGGTCTGAAAAGTGAGAAGGGAGAAAAGAAAGTAGATAATATTTAATTTCAAAGGACAGTTCTTCCTAATTTTCTCTTTTGGGTAAGAGAGGAAACAACGAAAATATTATAGTGTGAACTATCACTTGGAAGAAATCATCTACATTTAAGACTAATTAAAATATCAGCATTTCAATTAGCATGGATGTTTATTTTCAGCTTTGCAAGTTTACTACAACAGTCATATGGTCATAATGGTGATGGAGCTCTTATTTTAATTATGAGTTTCGCTTCCACAGAAAGAGAATTGTAGACTTATCGTGCTCTAATAGATAATAAGAATAGAAGAGTTCAGACTCTAGATAGTACAATGACTTTCCCCCAAACAGATCTTTTCCTTTCAAGCACCAGATCAATAAATGACCCTTTTGATCAGAGAACAAACTAAAACCTCCTCTATATTTTGCTTGTTACTTTCATTTTTCCCTCAAGAAAAGATGAAGCCACTTAAGTGGCAGACCACAAAAGCACTATGGCACTTTCATCCTAGCAAAGAGTTCAAAAAGTAAATAAAACTTTTTGGAACTTGTATTCAAGAACAAAGCTAGCACCCAGTAGCTCAATATGCCTTTGGGGTTAGGGGTTTATTCAAAGCATCAAGAATCAGTATTTCCATCTCGACATATAAGTGATCTAAATAGCATTCATAGGACTTTAAAAGCCTTTTTGAAATAAAAAGCAGAGCAAACTACAAAAGTATAAATTCTAAGTTTTCCTACATTATTCCTACTTTGTAGAGCATCTGGTCAGGACGGGGGCTGCCAGAACATCACATATCAATCACATATGAAAGAACGCACTAGTTCACGTGACCATGGCACTGAAATACACTAATGAGAACCCAACAGCGTGCCTCTCCTTTTCAATTAGCTCTCTGTCCATTTTCACAGGAACCCACTGGGGAAGGAAACTTTGTGGGTATTTGACACTACTGGCAGATCCTTGTTTTGTCTTAATCTACTAAAATACAATCTAGTAAAAGGGAGTGTAAATGCCAAAAAGTAAAAAAGGAACACAATACAGGTATCTATGGCAAGGACTGACACACACTTTGGCATCCAAACCGGATATTTTGGTAGAAAATGAATGATTAGGGTAAAACAGAAAAGGAAAAAAAAAAACAGCTCTCTGCAAGGCTGACAATCTGTTTTTTAAGAGGCAATACGGAGTATTTAGTGCACAATGAGTTAAGGAGATTAAATTATGAATACTATTAATAAATATTACTTTTGAAAATATCTTAAATGTGAGGAGAAAGTACAAAATCTCCCTACCTCCAGCCTCTATCACATGGACAAAATAAAGAAGCATTCACTCAATGGTTTATTTAGTTCATGTCCTCTATATTACTGAACAGGCAAAGCTACTGAGAATACAGACAAATGTAAGTTCCACATATTTTGATCGCTTCTTCTTGGCCTTAAGAAGACTCAATACACCTATTTTGCTCTCACAATCACAGATAAACTCATCCACACAACTAAAATCTAGTTGGGGGAGGCGGGGGGAAGCTTAGATATTTATATGGAAAATGTGCCCTGAGAAAAAAAAAACACTCTAATGTCAGAACTAAAAAAATGACAATTTTGTATTTGAGCATTTCTTCCTGGAAATGTTAATTGCAAAACATGCCAGCTAAGATTTGCTCCGTCGTTACCAGCACATGTGTATCTCATTTGCTCCTTTGTCTTGCTTCACATCCACACTGCCGTCTCCATGAATGATGTTCTTGAATTACTGCTCTTTCCAAATTCTTTTTCCTCTACTTTCCAGCTTTACTAGTTCTCAGGTTTCAGCCTCTGTAGCTCCCCTTGCCTGGTACTCCTTCTGGAATTCTAGCTTTGTAAAATGCTATAGTGAAGGGCTGTAGGATTTTTCGCCTCCACTTGTATACTGCCAAGGGACTCTTTTTGAAGACCTTACTTTCACCATCAAGAACTAGGGAGGCAGACCCAGTGGCCTTAAGGGATTTAATTAGAGTTCACCAAGTTAGAATCTCCAAGCTCTCAAAGACCTAATTTAAATATAAGTTCACTGATTTTTTTCCAACTATTTCTTAGACCCTTATTAAAATTTCAGGTTATTAAAGGGAACATCCCTCGTTTTGCAATACACAGAAAATAAACCTGGGTTATGCAGAATCTCAAACATCCTCCAGGTGCAAAGAGCAAAATTCTGCCAATTGCTAGGAAAATAATAAGGAATTAGCATATACATTATTAAAATGATAGTGGAATTTTGTTGATCATTATCAATTACATTTATATGGGTAGCATAATAGGAAATAAACATTGGCTATAGATTAATAAAAGAAAATACGTAATGTATGAAATGATTACTATCATGACTGCTCTTTACTTTAGGTGGTGTTACATCCCTTTTGTTAAGCTGTCAGCCAGAACCTTTGTGAAAAACTGATGACAAATCATATCAATTTATAAAAACTTTTTGATCAATCAAACTTCTGTTATATATGGTTATGATAGGAGTGCCATGTATAATACAATTTCTAATTGACAACATTGCAATTTCATAAGAAAAAAAAATCTTGCCCTTTCCTTTCTATATTAAGAATTGTGTCTTAAACAGACATTCTAACCAGAGACTGGCTTAAAACATGAATTGACTATGATGTCAAAACTTAAATAACTAACTACATTAAAATCCACATAGCTTTGGTATGAATAAAAACAGCAACACTAGAAGGTGCCAGGAAGCCAGATGCCACAAAAATGGGAGAAATAGATAAAAAGAAAAGCTAACAGGTTGCTTCAACAGCATTTAATTGTTTAAGCCTCTTTGGAAAGATCACTCAAAATAGAAGGAATTCATAGAGGGAAGAGAGATGGAAAGAAAATGAAAACTTTGCCACTTTTTGATTTGAGGTACAATTTATAAGACACTTCAACACTGTTTTGTTGCCTTTTTAAAATAGCCACCAGGAAGAACATTTCTTAGTGAAATAATTGTGAAAAATCTGTAATGGTTTTTTTTTTTTTTTTTGAGTATTTCTTCACTCACATCCCTGTAGTATTGTGACACAATTAGCATATTAGCTTTCTCAAAGTTAACTTTCACTATGGCTTTAATAACTGGGTGGAAGACTTGCATCTTTCAGAGAGTTACCTGGTGAAACACAGAATTCAGGTCATCTGTAAACTTTGGATTTTTTATTTATATGCTTGAGAGGGCATAAAATGTTAGCTATTTCTCCATCTAGTATTTCATTCACTTCATTCTTCCAAAAATATGGCAGTAGAGATACAAATATAAAATATTTTATGTCAATTTTCACTGTACATCATATTTTAAACCTGATTATTTTGGCATTACTACACAGAAAAATGGCAAAATTATTGTCTTATAAAAGCACACTAATTCTCACTTACAACATTACAAGACTAGTTTACTGGTATAAATTCACGTGAATTCCCAAGATGAGATATTTTTCATAATTTAAAATTTTAAAGTTATGGTTTATAATGATCACCCTGGAGCAGTAAAGGAAAATCTGTTTCTTTAGTAGATGTGCTAAAAATTCTTTCCATTTGCTTCCCACCAAAAGATCATGCTTAAGTACTTCCATTAAATATAAAATATTTTTCAGGTTTGCCTTGTTATTTAATGAAATTCAAAATCAGTTTGCAAAGGCAATCGCCCCATTCCCCCAACCCTCCAAAAAAATCTTGTCATTTTATGACAAACAGATTTCCTGAGAGATGGAAAACATTCACTGTGAAAATTGCTATATTTATCCTTGAGACATATTTGGTAAAATTCACTAATTTGCCCAGTGCATAATTTCAGTATGTTCATGGAAAAAACAAACTGTCTTACCAATGACTTTAAAAGAGAATCCCTCTGCTCTTAGAATTCAATGGAAGCAAATGCTATGTAAATACTAATGATCGAGTATGATCTTCCCAGGCAGTGGGAAGGAAAATGCTTATTTTGGTCACACACACACACACACACACACACACACACACCACACGTGTGTATGTAATCTTTTTAAGAAAGGCCTTCATAATACAGTCATAAAAACAAAACAATGACTGACAAGTAAACATTTAAGTCAGAGATCAAGACTGAGAAAAGAAAGCATAACGACTACTTTTCTTTTTTTTGTTTTTTGTTTTGTTTCGTGACTACTTTTCTAAGTCACATAGGTCAGATGCTATTTGCCTCTCCAGTGGTCTCTTCCAGTGGAACTTAGATTGTTTTAATTTGATGTTGCAACATATTCTTTAATAATACACTAAAAATCAAGTACAGGCTCTTTAGTTCCCTGTGATGCAGTTTTTTAGTTGTTTAGATAAGCTGGTTTATGAGAAGCAAATGAATTTCCCAAACTTGAAGTTGAACACAGACTTTCACCTTGGAATGGTACTCCAGTCTCCTATCCTAGAAGAGTTCCTACACTTCAAAATCATGACCTTCTGCACATTATAAAGTAAAAGCCACTGGACATTTAATTTAGAATAAACATAGAATCCAATTTTTTCATTTGATTTTACTAC
Organism: Bos mutus; assembly: GCF_027580195.1. NCBI lineage: Eukaryota > Metazoa > Chordata > Mammalia > Artiodactyla > Bovidae > Bos > Bos mutus. The sequence goes on along the minus strand of NC_091623.1, from coordinate 22,526,222 downwards.
TGACATAAAGGTTAATATTGCAAATTTCTCTAAAATGTTGTGTAATAGATTTCACAAAGAATTATCAACAAAATGTAAACACATGAAAAGAGTCATAATTGAACCATTTTTTTTTTGCTTATAATTTCAGCATCTAAAGAGGCAGGAAAAGGTAGGTAATTAAAAGATATCATGGCTATAAAGGGATACAGAATGTAGTTTAATTCTTTGCATAAAAAAATATAGTGAGCAAACCAAGTGTAGTTGCTATAAACTAAATGTAGACCTCCCTTCCCCAGTTAATATGTTGAAAGCCTAACATCCAATGTGATGGTATTAGAAGGTGGGCCTTTGGGAGGTATCAATAGGTTATGAGGGTGGAGCCTTTTAGTGTCCTAATAAAAGTGATCCTAGAGAGTTCTTTTGCCCCTTCTGCAATAAGATAGCCATTTGTGAACCAAAAAGCAGCTATCATCAGACACTTAATTTGACAGTGCCTTAATCTTGGACTTCCCAGCCTCCAGTACCGTGAGAAATAAATTTTATGTTGTTTATAAACCATTCAGTCTATGGTATTTTGTTATAGCAGTTCAAACAGACGAAGACAGTAGCAAGAATTTAAACCATGCAATCATGTATATCTCTGGAAAACACCTACCTTTGTAAAGAAAACCCCATCCTACATATCTGCCTCTTTTCACTAGGGTATTTGAACATACATAATTCTTAACTATATCTTGATCAACTGAAAAAAGGAATTACAAAAAAATCAATCTACAAAGTAGGAGATGTGAAACTGGAAAATCATAAAACTTCAAAAACATGGGCATGGATGTTATTATGGAGAGTAAGGACTAAAACTCTCCTGTATTTTTTATTTAAGATTCTGTCAAAATGCTGAAACCAAAAGACATAGAGAGGACCTGGAGAAAGTCCACAGCTCAAGACTAAAAGCGCAGAAGAGCTTCACACAGAGATTGACTAACTGGATGGTAACAGTTTAAAACAATATTGTTTAAAGTCTAGAAAACTGCTGGTTATGGTAGATGAAATGTTTTGAACATAAACATGAAGGAATGAAACTCAAAATATGTCTAAGATCTATGAGTTTTTCCTAGAATCCTTGCTGTCTTCAATTTAATTCTGGGTTCCTGCATCACCATTTATACAAATTAACTTGATTTTAGAGAAAAAATAAACCTAGAAGCTACAAAAGTAGCCATTCAGAGTCCTCAGGCATCTTTCACCTGTCCTTCCTCAAAGACATTGTGTTTATGATTGACCACCAATATGTGAGACTTATTAAAACTCTCATTTTTAATGTCTTAATTTAACATTTACTGATAGATTCATATCAAACATACCAAGACTATCATTATTTTCATCTGATAACACAGCAGACAAAGACCTGAACTAAGTGTAAAAGAACTGCCAACTCAGCAGATTTCTTATAGTTTACTTATTCTTGTAGTATTAGCATTGCCTTCAATATGAACTTTCTATACAGGATTTTTTAAAATTCACTAGTAGCACCCCACTCCAGTACTCTTGCCTGGAGAATCCCATGGATGGAGGAACCTGGTAGGCTGGGGTCCACGGGTCGCTAAGAGTAGGACACGACTGAGCGACTTCACTTTCACTTTTCACTTCCGTGCATTGGAGAAGGAAATGGCAACCCACTCCAGCATTCTTGCCTGGGGAATCCCAGGGATGGCAGAGCCTGGTGGGCTGCTGTCTATGGGGTTACACAGAGTTGGACACGACTGAAGCGACTTAGCAGCAGCAGCAGCAGCAGTAATCTTTGGAGATTTAAATTAGATAAAACCAGAAAATGTATTAGTTCAGGTCAGTCACTAAGTCATGTCCGACTCTTTGCAACCCCATGCCAGGCTTCCCTGTTCATCACCTACTCCCAGAGCTTGGTCAAACTCATGTCCATCGAGTCGGTGATGCCATCCAACCATCTCAACCTCTGTTGTCCCCTTCTCCTTCCTTCCACCTTCCCTAGAATCAGGGTCTTTTCAAATGAGTCAGTTATTCGCATCAGGTGGCCAAAGTATTAGAGTTTCAGCTTCAGCATCAGTCCTTCCAATTAATATTCAGGACTGATTTCCTTTAGGATGGACTGGTTGGATCTCCTTGCTGTCCAAGGGACTCTCAATAGTCTTCTCCAAAATCACAGTTCCAAACAATCAATTCTTTGGAGAAGGAAATGGCAACCCACTCCAGTGTTCTTGCCTGGAGAATCCCAGGGACGGCAGAGCGTGGTGGGCTGCTGTCTGTGGGGTCGCACAGTCGGACACGACTGAAGCAACTTAGCAGCAGCAGCTTTCTTAATGGCCCAACTCTCACATCTACACATGACTACTGGAAAAACTATAGCTTTGACTAGATGGACCTTTGTTGGCAAAGTAATATCTCTGCTTTTTAATAAGCTGTCTGGGTTGGTCATACCTTTTCTTCCAAGGAGCAGGCATCTTTTAATTTCATGGCTGCAGTCATCATCTGCGTGATTTTGGAGCCCAAAAAATAAAGTCTGTCACTGTTTCCATTGTTTTCCCATCTATTCACCATGAAATGATGGCACTGGATGCCATGATCTTGGTTTTATGAATGCTGAGTTCTAAGCCAACTTTTTCATTCTCCTCTTTCACTTTCATCAGGAGGCTTTTTAGTTCCTCTTCGCTCTCTGGGGTGGTATCATCTGCGTATTTGAGGTTATTGATATTTCTCCCTGAAATCTTGATTCCAGCTTGTGCTTCATCCAGCCCAATATTTCACATGATGTACTCTGCATATAAGTTAAATAAGCAAGGTGCCCTCCTACAGGGGATCTTCCCAACCCAGGGATCGAAACCAGGTCTCCCGCATTGCAGGCAGATTCTTTACCATCTGAACCACAAGGGAAGCCCAGAAAATATATGGATCATCATAAATGAAATACCCATAACTGCAGCATGTAGTAACACATGGAAAGCAAATGACCATAAGATGATGTGGGTCCTTCTCCCTGCCCTGATAATACTCCATATACAGTATGCAATTTGTGACTCTTCTGATATTTTGTCCAAGATTGCTTATATTAAATAGGAAATGTTTGAGTTTTTGTACAAATTACATGGTATAAGAGTTATATCTTGCTCTAGGATTCCAACATATTGTATTGGGTACTCCTCTGTAGTCAATGCACGCTCCCCACCAACCCACACACACATGCAACAGAGTCAATAATTGTATAATCCTACCAAACCAATATTTAGAAAACTACTAAAGATACATCAGTCCTCTCAAGTATTTACATGATGATTCCTCATGGATTTCCTATACAAATCCATTTCATTCTGACATTCAGAGTTTTAATATTATCTGCCTTTATTTTATCCTCCTCCCTCAGTTCCCATTACTGCTCAACACTGAAGCCCTCCTTCTTTGTCTTGCTTCTCTACCACAAACAATAGAGCCTTTTTCTAAACGTGTCTTCTTTTCTTCTATATTCCTGCTCAAGTTCTACTTCTTGAAAGCTTCTACAGTAGCGTCTACGCTGCTTATTCCTTTTGTAAAACTGCATTGCTCATTGTACCACACAAATAATTCATTTCTTTGAAAAGCTCTCATCCTTCACCTTCCTCTGCCTCTTCCTCAATCCATTTTCCAGTCTTTGTCTTTCATCTTCATAACTTCATAAAACTATTAAATGCTTGCCCATAAGATAAAGTGAAAAATCTTTAATATGTTACTTTACTGAGTATATGGCTAAACTGTGAGTAACAAGTCCAAGAAAAGAGCGATTTAATCCAGGAACTAATTTCTTACTAACACAGCCCTGGGGAAGGCAGTTTAGAGTTTCATGGCAGTGCTACTTCCATTACCATCAAGGGATCCAATTTTCTACATTGCTGCCTTGCTCTTTGTTAGGTTTTAACACTGGCTCTCATAATCCAAGATGGTTCACTAGCCCAAGCACATTCCAAAAAGCAGAATGGAGAAGAGAGACATGGAAGGACGGCCTCTACCTTGGAGGACAGATTCTGCAAGTGACACAACTCATCTTTTTCACACCATAATGCCCTAAACTTAACAAAAAGTCACACCTAGCTACAAATACACTGGAAAATATAATATTTATCTCAAGCGTTTGTTCTGTGCTTAGTCACTCAGTCGTGTCTGACTTTTTGTGACCCCATGGACGGTAGCCCACCAAGCCCCTCTATCCAGGGGATTCTCCAGGCAAGAATACTGGAGTGGGCTGCCACGCCCTCCTACCCAGCTAAAAGTTGGTTATCTTGTTTCCAAAAGAGATATGAATAGATGTAAGGATTAGAGGGTTCTCCATCATTAACTCCATGCCTGTCTTGCTAGTATTTTCATTCTTTTTACTCCCTCTGCTTTAGCAATGATAAAAATTCTTTTGGCTCCTCAATCTCCTGTTTTAGCCTGAATCACATTATCGAGAACCAATTTTACGGACTCTTAGCAAGTGCTGCAGAGATAAGCAAACACCTTATTCAAGAAGGAAGGAATGAATATCTGACTCTCTTGTAGGTACAGCCTTTGCAGCTTCAAATAAAACTAAAAGAGAAGCACTCACTTAACATAAATTATGGGGAAGAAAAGCAAGGTTAATGTATAATTCAGAATCAGGGAACCCCAGTCCTCCTGTATTTGGAGATAGTAACCACTTGATGGATGCAAAAGACTCACACATCTATACAAACAACAACAATAACAACAACAAAAAATTAAGAAACAAAGCTGAAAAGGGGGCTTCGGGATCTTAAGAATATTCTTAAGAGTTGAAGTTTGACCTTATAGTCCAGATAGAACCACCATAGGATTTTACTGTGAGATTATTTCTGAAAACACATTAAATTCCTCATCACACATTTGTAATCACGTCAAACCTTGAGAATGATAAAATTTGCTGTAGGGACATTTCTATTAGTGATTCTATTATAATGTGATAGAATTGGATGGTCCCACTGGATTTACATAACTCTGCATTTGGTTCAAAAATTATAGAATTTCAGAGGAAAAAAAGTCAGTGTAAATCTTCTGTTAATAATAGTGAAAAATCCTTTTGTGAAATTCCTATGCCACATGAAAATAAAAATAAATAAACTGCTGATAGGGACTGCCTAGTATCCTTTAATGTAATTTTTCAATTGAAGCCATGTAATCTAGCTGAAGAAAAGTGCAAAGTATGAAAAAATCTATAAAATAACTTAGATAAGTCTTTATGAACATTCTTTTGAAGGAACTATCCTTATCATTCAATTCCATGTCTTAATAAAGCAAAAAATGAGTTGGAAAATCACAGGACTTGATTCTACAAGAACCAGTTAGTGAATCTGAATAATACTGGCAAAAATATGATAATCAAATCAAGATCTATTAATGACACTGCCATGAAACGCATATAAATATAAAAATAAAAGGACAAGAACAGAGCCCCGAGGAACCACGCGTTTTACAATAACTTTCCGATGAGCTGCTACCAAGTATAGTATACTGTGTCTGCTGACAAAGATAATTACATTTCAAACCAATTTAATGCTGTCTCAGAATTCCAACTCATGTTCCTGGAAGATCTAACAATATATCACTGTCTACTGTGTCAAAGGTGAGGGATAAATCTACCCAACTTTGAGAGTAGGCATCCATTTTTTCCCAGAAATTCTCACATATCACTGAAGATAAACAGGTAGTTCCTGGTAACTTAATGGGCACCCCAAAATCCATGGTGGAATTTTATCAAATAATCATAAATGTGTCTTCAGGCAAAATAACATGCAAGCTTCTATTCTTTTTTTTTTTTCCTAAAGAGACAAGAACTAGAGTTCTAGTAGGTGCATGTTTGATCATCTTTAAATGTTTGTTGAGTGAATGTATGCATACAATTTTATACAATAGTCAATGCACCAGAGAAGCAAAAGGCAGGCAAAATAGTATGCTAATATGTTACAGTATCATCATTTATATTAAAAGTATATTTTGCATGAGTGAGTGAGTGAGTGCTCACTTGTGAGTTGTGTCCTGCTCTTTGCGACCTCACCAAGGCTCCTCTGTCCATAGAATTCTCCTGGCAAGAATACTCTAAGTGGATTGCCATCTCCTTCTCCAGGCAATCTTTCCAATCCAGGAACTGAATACCCGTCTCCTGCATCTCCTGCATTGCAGGCAGATTCTTTACCACAGAGCCACAGGGGAAGCCCTATAATCTCCATATAATTCCTCAATTATGTTGTGAGCAGAGCCAAGTAAGCCCTTACAATAAAACAAATAAAAAGTCAGGCAATAAGACTAAATATAACAAAACTTTCTGAAACATACAGAGATGTCTTATGCATTTCTCCAAGACTTGTGTGAATAATATTTTTAAGAATAAAAAATAGGAAGATTTTATATCTTTAGTGGGTGTAAGACAAAGGCAACAAGTTCGGGTGTGTAAACAAAAGGCATTTTCATTACTTACTTTCAGTCAATAACTTAGATTTCCCCATAGCACTGAAATGTGGGAGCGTCAGCTCTGTTGATTCTGTCGTCCTTGTTATCCCTTCAGTTTTGCCATTTCTGCTGCTCAATGCTTTTCTCAGTACCTAGTGTCCTGTCTTCAGAGAGTTGCCACAAAAAGTTACCAATTTTATAGTTTATGTAACATTTTTTTTTTCCTCTCCCCAAGGCTTTAGGAGTATTTTCAGCATGAGAGACATCTCCCTTATTTTCTCTCATCAAACCTTCCAGGACACCTTGCATATTCTCAATGGGACTGGGTCTTATGAAGATAAGCCAAGAAGAAAATGCATTAGGGAAGAAGTTGCTATCACAAAATATTCAAGAATACAGAGACTGAAACAATGCAGAAGTTTATTTATCTTTCATATAACATTCATAGACAGTATATCCTCTACTAATAGGAAAGCTCTACCATCTTCAACCTGTGGGGTCCCTGTTTTGGCATCAAAGTGGTTGCTCAAGCTTTCCTCATCTCCTTGTCAGTAAAAAGGACAAAGGGATTTAGAAGGCTATGTGTCTATTCCTATTTAGGAACATGACTTGGAATAAGGGCTGGCTCTTCATTGGTGTGTGACCAGCGTAGACACACAGGCCTCACACTCATAAGGGAGTCACATGTTTGGGGTTCTGCAGTGGTAATATTAAACTCTTTTTTTAAAAAATCGCTTAATTTTATCTTTGAATTTGTCTTTTGAAAGAGAAGTTCAACGGTGCAATGGAACTTGCACAGAGGGGTGAGAAGCTTTGGTTACTACCTCCCTGTGATGTCCCCTCCTCCCTGGGACAAGGCTTGGCCATGCTCTGTCCTGTATCACTCAGCTCTCTCCAACCCTAACAGATAAAGTTATTCTCAATATTTGCATACAGGTTTCTTGTGTGAATATCAGTTTTCCCCCTTCTATGGAAAATATCCAAATATGGTATTGCTAACTCATATGGTAGGTATATGTTTAACGTCATTAGAAACTGCCAATCTGTTTTCCAGAGCAGATGTATGATTTTGCATTCTCACCAGCAATGTATGAGAGCTGTAGTTTCTGTCATCACCACAGTTCATACTGTCATTATTTTTTTTAATTTTAGCCCCTTAATAGGTGAGTAATGGTATCCCATTATGGTTTTAATTTGAATTTTCTTATTGGATAATTATATGGAAGCTATTTTATGTGCTTATTTTCTGTATTTATATCCTATTTGGTGACATGTTTGTTCAAGTCTTTGCCTAATTTTTAATTGGGCTGTTGGTTTTCTTATTATTGAATTCTAGGAATTCTTTATATTTTCCAGATACAAGTTATTCATCAGATACATGACTTACAAATATTCTTTCCCACTCTGTATGTTTTCCTTCTTTTGACAGTTTGGCAAAGAAGAGTTTTTAATTTAGATAAAGTTCAATTTTTCAGTTGTTTTTCTTTTATGGGTCATGCTTTTGGAGCCATTTCTAAAATTCTTGGCCTAAACCCCAAATAATAGGCAATGTCTTATATTTCTTTTTGTTAAAGTTAAACTAAGATCATGGCATCCAGTCCCATCAGTTCATGGCAAATAGATGGGGAAACAGTGACAGACTTTATTTTGGGGGGCTCCAAAATCACTGCAGATGGTGACTGCAGCCATGAAATTAAAAGATGCTTGCTCCTTGGAAGAAAAGCTATGACCAACCTAGACAGCATATTAAAAAGCAGAGACATTACTTTGTCAACAAAGGTCTGTCTAGTCAAAGCTATAGTTTTTCCAGTAGTCATGTATGGATGTGAGAGTTGGACTATAAAGAAAGCTGAGTGCTGAAGAATTGATGCTTTTGAAGTATTTGTTGGAGAAGACTCTTGAGAGTCCCTTAGACTGCAAGGAGATCCAACCAGTCAATCCTAAAGGAAATCAGTCCTGAATATTCATTGGAAGGACTGATGCTGAAGCTGAAACTTGAATGTTTTGGCCACCTGATGCGAAGAAGTGACTCATTGGAAAAGATCCTGATGCTGGGAAAGATTGAAGGTGGGAGGAGAAGGGAGGCGACAGAGGATGAGATGGTTGGATGGCACCAACTCAATGGACATGAGTTTGAGTAAACTCCGGGAGTTGGTGATGGACAGGGAGGCCTGGTGTGCTGCAGTCCATGGGGTCACAAAGAGTCGGACACAACTGAGTTACTGAACTGAACTGGAAGATTCATGTCTTACATTTAAATCTATGATTTATTTTGTATTAATATTTGAGTAAAGAAATAGGTTGACATGTTTACAAAAGCATGACCAACAGTATTTATTAACAAGACCAATCTTTATCTGTTTAATTTCTTTATACCTTCGACAACAATCAATTGGCCATATTCATGTAGGTCTATGTGTTTTTCCATTGATTTCTATGTGTCTCTTCACCAATATTACACCATCTTCATTACTGTCTATAGTTCCTACTGAGCAATTATTTTTTATTCAAATGAGTTTGTTTAGCAGCATTTTTGTGTGGGTCGTTGGTGTTATCAAGCCCTTAGAGAGAAGAAAGTTTGATTTGGTTGGGATTCAGGAAACAGCTAGAGAGGACAATACTTTTTAGTATGTACACAGCCTACATGTAGTCCTAAACTCCAAGAGTAAGACAAGGAGTACATCTAGAAGTGGATGGATACTGAAGAGTGACACGGCTCATTTAAAAATGACTATCTGTCATTTTTTGTGCAGCCTTGTGAACTTTTGCTCTATTCATCTGCAGCCTGATCGCCATCAAATACTAAAGGACACAGATGCAGCTTTTTCTGTATAACTCCCTCTTAGAACTATTTGATGAAATTTCTGTCTCAGCCTCCCTGATCTACAGTTTCCAGCTTCTTAACTCAGCAAGGCCACCAGACACTGTCTGGGTTTTCTGGCCATGCGAACTGTCTGAAAAGTGTCATCAGGCAGAAATCCTGGGTGATATTAAGGCTCACCATCTTTGTTTTCCTTTTCTCAGGGATAACAGCCGTTTACCATCATTTTCCAACGTCATAAAAATAATTGCTTCACATATTGTTCTAGTTTTTGAGTTGTTTACAGTGAAAGGTTAAGGCCAATACTTATTATTCCATCATAGATGAAACCAAAAATCCATTCTTTTATATTTAACTGTTATGAATAATGTTGGATTAGGTGTGTGTATGCTTATATGGATAAGAAATATAATCTTACAAAGATTTACAAATAGATATATGTGTGAACATAAATTTTCACCACGATTGGTAGGTTGTGTAAAGGAATGCTAACTTTCTAAAATACACTCTTGTCAAGTGGTTTTATCATTTGCAGTCTTACCACCAATGGATGCAATTACCATTTGCTCCATATCCTGTGTTTGGTATCATCACTTTTTAATTTTTATTTCTTTTTCCATTCTATGAGGTATGAATTTAATTTGCATTTTGAAGATTAATGACATTGAGAATTTTTCATTTGTTTATTTTACATGTTTATTTTCTTTGGTAATGTGCCCATTCAAATTGATTACATATATTTTAACTGAGATGATTGTTTCTTACTGAGTGTTGAGAGTTCTTTATATTGATTTATTCCAGATATAGATCAATACCAGATGAAAATATTTGCAAACATTTATTTCAATAAGTATTTTCACATAGTATGTGGCTCATCTTTTTATTGTTTCAACAGGTGTCTTTCAAAAACTTATGTATTTAATTTTGATAAAGTTTAACTTAGCAATTTTTAATCAATCATTTTCTTTATCTAAGAAATCTGTAGGCAAGATTACAAAGACTCTACTGTTTTCTTCTTGAATTTTTCTAGTTGTGTATAATATATTTAGTACATGAGCCATTCTGAGCTAATTTTTGGTATGTATCAAGTTTCCTTTCAGGTTTTGTGTCTGCAGAGATCTAATTGCTCTAACACCATTTGGTGAAACCACAATCCTTTCTCCATTGAATTGGCTTTATATCTGTCAAAAATCAATTGATTTAGTTGTGTAGACTTATCTCTGGATTCCATATTCTGTTACGTTGATCTACATGTCTATTATTTCATTACTACTGCCTGACAAGATTATTATATGAGGTTGGCCAAAGAATTTATTCCTTTTTTTCCCTGTAAGATGGCTCTAGGAGGACCTAGCTGTCTTTACTGCTGCTGCTGCTGCTGCTAAGTCGCTTCAGTCATGTCCGACTCTGTGCAACCATCAGCCCATCAGGCTTCACCATCCCTGGGATTCTCCAGGCAAGAACACTGGAGTGGGTTGCCATTTCCTTCTCCAATGCATGAAAGTGAAAAGTGAAAGGGAAGTCGCTCAGTCATGTCCGACTCTTCGCGACCCCATGGACTGCAGTCCCCCAGGCTCTTCTGTCCATGGGATTTTCCAGGCAAGAGTACTGGAGTGGGATGCCATTGCCTTCTCTGAGTTGTCTTTAACATCATTAGAAATAATTTTGTTACATTTTATTGTGACAGCTTTCATGTAAGCATACATTTAAAAAACCATAAAAATTGGTGAATTTTTGTGTAGTCATTTTAATATATGTAAGCAAAAGATAAAGAAGAAAAGTAAAGATATACCCAATTAAGTACAGAGTTCCAGAATTTAGCAAGGAGAGATAAGAAAGCCTTCTCAAGTGAACAATGCAAAGAAATAAAGGAAAACAATAGAATAGGAAAGACTAGAGATCTCTTCAAGCAAGTTAGAGATATCAAGGGAACATTTCATGCAAGGATGGGCACAATAAAAGACAGAAACAGCAAGGACCTAACAGAAGCAGAAGATATTAAGAAGATGTGGCAAGAATACATAGAAAAACTATATAAAAAAGGTCATGATGACCTGGAAAACCACAATGGTGTGGTCACTCACCTAGAGATGGACATCCTGGAGTGTGAACCCAATAGCTTCATCATAAATCTTATTAGAAACAGAAAGTTCTGTAGCTCAATTTTGTTCTTGCTTTACTATTCTTTTGTCTTTATGAACAAATTTTAGGATCAATTTGGCAATGTCTGCAAAATCCTACTTGGATTTTTTGGGAAACTGCTTTGAATCTATATGTTATTTTGGAGAGAAGTGACATCTAAACAATATTGAGTCTTCTAATCCTTAAACTAAACTTTCTTCTTTTATTTGTGTATTCCTTGATTTCCTTCATCTGTGTTTTGTAGTTCCCAGTATAAAGATCTTACACATATTGTACTAGGTTTACATATAAGCACATATTTCTTGGTGCAAATACAAGTAGTGGATCTTAATTTAAATTTCAAGTGGCTTATAACATGCATATGAAAACAGAATTGACTTTTTTTATCTTGACCCAGTAACTTGTAACCTTGTTAAATTCACTATTAGTTTAAATAACTTTTTATAGTTCTTTTAAAGTTTTCTATGTAGACAACACATTGTTTGTGTTGGATAAAGACAATTTTATTAATTCTTTCTAACCTGTAGGCTTTTAACATAATTTAACCCTATTGCACTGATGAGGGACAGGGAGGCCTTATGGGATCACAAAGAGTCGGACACAACTGGGCATCTGAACAACAACCCTATGGCACTGCTGAGAATGTACCATACTATGTTGAATAGGAATGATGAGAGCAACCTCACTGCTTTGGTGTCAATTTTAAGTGGAAAGATTAGGTCTTTTGCAGTTAAACACAATGTTGTCCAAGGTGGCTCTAAAGGTAAAGAACCCATCTGCCAGTGCAGGAGACATAAGAGACATGGGTTTGATTCCTAGGTCAAGAAGATCCCCTGGAGGCAGGCATGGCAACTTACTCCAATATTCTTGCCTAGAGATTCCCTTAGACAGGAGAGTCTGGGAGGCTACAGTTCATAGGCTCAGAAAGATTCAGACACAACTGAAGTGACTTAGCATGCATGCAGCACAATGTTATTTGTAAGTTTTTGTGTCAGTTTAGTCGCTCAGTTGTGTCCGACTCTTTGCAACCCCATGAATCACAGCACACCAGGCCTCCCTGTCCATTACCAATTCCTGGAGTTCACTCAGACTCATGTCCATCGAGTCAGTGATGCCATCCAGCCATCTCATCCTCTGTCGTCCCCTTCTCCTCCTGCCCCCAAGCCCTCCCAGCATCAGAGTCTTTTCCAATGAGTCAACTCTTTGCATGAGGTGGCCAAAGTACTGGAGTTTCAGCTTCAACATCAGTCCTTCCAAAGAAATCCCAGGGCTGATCTCCTTCAGAATGGACTGGTTGGATCTCCTTGCAGTCCAAGGGACTCTCGAGAGTCTTCTCCAACACCACACTTCAAAAGCATCAATTCTTCGGCGCTCAGCCTTCTTCACAGTCCAGCTCTCACATCCATACATGATCACAGGAAAAACCATAGCCTTGACTAGACGAACTTTTGTTGGCAAAGTAATGTCTCTGCTTTTCAATATGCTATCTAGGTTGGTCATAACTTTCCTTCCAAGGAGTAAAGCGTCTTGGCTGCAATCACCATCTGAAGTGATTTTGGAGCCCCAAAAAATAAAGTCTGATACTGTTTCCACTGTTTCCCCATCTATTTCCCATGAAGTGGTGGGACCAGATGCCATGATCTTCGTTTTCTGAATGTTGAGCTTTAAGCCAACTTTTTCACTCTCCACTTTCACCTTCATCAAGAGGCTTTTTAGTTCCTCTTCACTTTCTGCCATAAGGGTGGTGTCATCTGCATATCTGAGGTTATTGATATTTCTCTAAGCAATCTTGATTCCAGCTTGTGTTTCTTCCAGTCCAGCATTTCTCATGATGTACTCTGCATATAAGTTAAATAAGCAGGGTGACAATATACAGCCTTGACATACTCCTTTTCCTATTTGGAACCAGTCTGTTGTTCCATGTCCAGTTCTAACTGTTGCTTCCTGACCTGCATACAAATTTCTCAAGAGGCAGATCAGGTGGTCTGGTATTCCCATCTCTTTTAGAATTTTCCACAGTTTATTGTGATCCACACAGTCAAAGGCTTTGGCATAGTCAATAAAGCAGAAATAGATGTTTTTCTGGAACTCTCTTGCTTTTTCCATAATCCAGCAGATGTTGGCAATTTGATCTCTGGTTCCTCTGCCTTTTCTAAAACCAGCTTGAACATCAGCAAGTTCAAGGTTCACATATTGCTGAAGCCTGGCTTGGAGAATTTTGAGCATTACTTTACTAGCGTGTGAGATGAGTGCAATTGTGCGGTAGTTTCAGCATTCTTTGGCATTGCCTTTCTTTGGGATTGGAATGAAAACTGACCTTTTCCAGTCCTGTGGCCACTGCTGAGTTTTCCAAATTTGCTGGCATATTGAGTGCAGCACTTTCACAGCATCGTCTTTCAGGATTTGGAATAGCTCAACTGGAATTCCATCACCTCCACTAGCTTTGTTCACAGTGATGCTTTCTAAGGCCCACTTGACTTCACATTCCAGGATGTCTGGCTCTAGATGAGTGATCACACCATCGTGATTATCTGGGTCATGAAGATCTTTTTTGTACAGTTCTTCTGTGTATTCTTGCCATCTCTTCTTAATATCTTCTGCTTCTGTTAGGTCCATACCATTTCTGTCCTTTATCGGGCCCATCTTTGCATGAAATATTCCTTTGGTATCTCTAATTTTCTTGACGAGATCTCTAGTCTTTCCCATTATGTTGCTTTCCTCTATTTCTTTGCATTGATCGCGGAAGAAGGCTTTCTTATCTCTTCTTGCTATTCTTTGGAACTCTGCTTTCAGATGTTTGTATCTTTCCTTTTCTCCTTTGCTTTTCACTTCTCTTCTTTTCACAGCTATTTGTAAGGCCTCCCCAGACAGCCATTTTGCTTTTTTGCATTTCTTTTCCACGGGGATGGTCTTGCTCCCTGTCTCCTGTACAATGTCACAAACCTCATTCCATAGTTCATCAGGCACTCTGTCTATCAGACCTAGGCCCTTAAATCTATTCCTCACTTCCACTGTATAATGTGGAAGTGAGAGTAGTAGCGGGAGCTGCCCCGTGTCCGAGGTCAGGGGCAGCGATGAGAGGAGTTACCCCACATCCGAGGTCAGGGCCGGCGGCTGGGAGGAGCAATCCCACACCCGAGGCCAGGGGCGGCGGCAGGGAGGACCAACCCCGCGTCCAAGGATCATGGCTGCATGGGCGCAGGAGGGCCTAGAGGAGCTATCCCACATTGAAGGTCAGGAAGGGAGGCGGTGAGGAGATACCCCTCATCCAAGGTAAGGAGCAGTGGCTGCGCTTTGCTGGAGTAGCCATGAAGAGATACCCCACGCCCAAGGTAAGGGAAACCCAAGTAAGATGGTAGGTGTTGCAAGAGGGCATCAGAGGGCAGACACACTGAAACCATACTCACAGAAAAATAGTCAGTCTAATCACACTAGGACCACGGCCTTGTCTAACTCAATGAAACTAAGCCATGCCCCTGGGGCAACCCAAAATGGGAGGGTCATGGTGGAGAGGTCTGACAGAATGTGGTCCACTGGAGAAGGGAATGGCAAACCACTTCACTATTCTTGCCTTGAGAACCCCATGAACAGTATGAAAAGGCAAAATGATAGGATACTGAAAGAAGAACTCCCCAGGTCAGTAGGTGCCCAATATGCTACTGGAGATCAGTGGAGAAATAACTCCAGAAAGAATGAAGGGATGGAGCCAAAGCAAAAACAATACCCAGCTGTGGATGTGACTGGTGATAGAAGCAAGGTCCGATGCTGTAAAGAGCAATGTTGCATAGGAACCTGGAATGTCAGGTCCATGAATCAAGGCAAATTGGAAGTGGTCAAACAAGAGATGGCAAGAGTGAATGTCGACATTCTAGGAATCAGCGAACTCAAATGGACTGGAATGGGTGAATTTAACTCAGATGACCATTATATCTACTACTGCAGGCAGGAATCCCTCAGAAGAAATGGAGTAGCCATCGTGGTCAACAAAAGAGTCTGAAATGCAGTACTTGGATGCAATCTCAAAAATGACAGAATGATCTCTGTTCGTTTCCAAGGCAAACCATTCAATATCACAGTAATCCAAGTCTATGCTCCAACCAGTAACACTGAAGAAGCTGAAGTTGAACGGTTCTATGAAGACCTACAAGACCTTTTAGAAGTAACACCCAACAAAGATGTCCTTTTCATTATAGGGGACTGGAATGCAAAAGTAGGAAGTCAAGAAACTCCGGAGTAACAGGCAAATTTGGCCTTGGAATACGGTATGAAGCAGGGCGAAGACTAATAGAGTTTTGCCAAGAAAATGCACTGATCATAACAAATACCCTCTTCCAACAACACAAGAGAAGACTCTACACTTGGACATCACCAGATGGTCAACACCAAAATCAGACTGATTATATTCTTTGCAGCCAAAGATGGAGAAGCTCTATACAGTCAGCAAAAATAAGACCAGGAGCTGACTGTGGCTCAGACCATGAACTCCTTATTGCCAAATTCAGACTGAAATTGAAAAAGTAGGGAAAACCACTAGACCATTCAGGTATGACCGAAATCAAATCCCTTATGATTATACAGTGGAAGTTTTTGTGTAGATGTCCCTTATTAGTATAAGTATGTCTACTTCTACTCCTAGTTTGCTAAGAGTTTAACCATGGATGAATATTGAATTTGGTGAAATGCTTTCTTTACATCTACTAAGAATAGGAATATGTTGGTAAATGTTTAATTACTAAAATTCTGGTGAAAAGTATAAAGAGTGCTCCTATGAACATTCACATTCAAGTATCTATTTACATATCTGTCTTCAATTCTCTCCAGTTTGCCTTTAATAAGTGTTAGTATGAGATCACTTTTTATACTTTTATATTTAACCTATTTGTATTTTTGCATGTTTTTAGGCAGCATACAGTTGGATCTTGCTTTTTTTCACCCATTCTATTTTTTTTTTAATTTTGACTGAGAGGCTTATACAATTTGTATTTAAGGTATTATTGATAATTTTTAGTTTAAATCTACCAAATAGCTAATTATATTCCATGATATCATCTTTTCCTTACATTATTTTTCCCTAATGCCCTGCCTCCTTTGAGATTAACTATATTTATATTTATGATTCAATTTTGTTGGCTTATTAGCTATATCTCTAATTTGGGATTTTCATTACCATTGTTGAAATACATCTTTAATTATCAAATCTACCCTCAAGTAGAGCATAAAAAACTTAAAAAAACTATACCTCAATCATCACCTCCTTAACCTTTGTGTTATTGTCATATATTTGTTTCTATCTAACAATACATTATAAATCATTACAAATACATTATAAATAATATATTGTTACTGGTTTTGCTTTAAGCTGTTAATTATCTTCTACAGTGATTTTTCAGAACAAGAAATCACTCTTTAAGCATGCAAGGAATATTTTCCAGGATAGACCACATACTAGGTCACAAAACAAGCCACAACAAATCTAGGAAGGTAGAAACAATATCAGGCTTCCTGGTGGTTCAGATGGTAAAGAATCCTCCTGCGATGCAGGAGACCTGGGTTTGATCCCTGGGTTGGGAAGATCCCCTGGAGGAGGGCATGGCAACTCACTCTACTATTCTTGCCTGGAGAATCCCATGGACAGAGTGCCCAGCAGGCTACATTCCATGGGGTTGCAAAGAGTTAGAAACAACTAAGTAACTAAGCATAGCACAGCACAACATCCTTCTCTAACTATTCAAAAAAATTGCAGAAGATTGAACACTCCCAAATTCATTCTCTAAGGCTAACATATCCTTATACCAAAACCAGACAAAGACACTACAAAAAAAAGAAGAAAATCACAGGCCAATGTTGCTGATGAATATAGATGCAAAAAGCCTCAACAAAATATTAGCAAACCAAATCCAACTATACATAAAAATGATCATACACCATGATGAAATTGGATTTATTCTACAGTCACAAGGATAGCTTAACACACTCAATTCAATCAATGTGCTATACCATAACAATAAAAAGAAAGACAAAAATAACATGATGATCTCAACAGAAATAGGAAAAGAATTTGACAAAATTCAACATCCATTTATGATAAAAACTATCATCAAAGTGGACATAGAGAAACAGGACAGTGAAAGTCGCTCAGTTGTGTCTGACTCTTTGTGACTCCATGGACTACATACAGTTCATGGGATTCTCCAGGCCAAAATACTGGAGTGGGTAGCCGTCCCCTTCTCCAGGGGATCTTCCCAACCCAGGGATCAAACCCAGATCTCCTGCATGGCAGGCAGATTCTTTACCAGCTGAGCCACCAGGGAAACCTGATATTATTTCTACCTTCCCAAATTTGTTATGACCTGTTTTGTGACCTAGTATATGGTCTACCCTGGAAAATATTCCATGCATGCTAAAAAAGTGATTTTTCTGAAAAATCACTTTAGAAGATAATTAACAGCTTAAAACAAAAACAATAACAATGGATTATCTGATTTATAATGTATTGCTGCTGCTGCTAAGTTGCTTCAGTCGTGTTCAACTCTGTGTGACCCCGTAGATGGCAGCACACCAGGCTCTGCCATCCCTGGGATTCTCCAGGCAAGAACACTGGAGTGGGTTGCCATTTTCTTCTCCAATGCATGAAAGTGAAAAGTGAAAGTGAAGTCACTCAGTCATGTCCAACTCTTAGCAACCCCATGGACTACAGCCCACCAGGCTCATCCGTCCATGGGATTTTCCAGGAAAGAGTACTGGAGTGGGGTGCCATTGCTTTCTCTGAATGTACTGCTAGATAGAAACAAATAAATAACAATAATGCAGAGTCTAAGGAGGTGATGATTGAGGTATACTTTTTTTAAAGTTTTTATAGAGAAACATCTTTCAACATAATAAAGGCCATTTACTACAAATCCACAGTCAACATGATATTCTATGGTGAATAGCTATAATCCTTTCTGCTAAATTCAGGAACAAGGAAAGGAGGCCCATTCTCACAGTCTCAGTTAACATATTTTCAGAAGGCATAGTCTCAGCAATCATACAAGTAAAAGAAGTAAAATATATCCAAATAGGAAACCAAGAGGTAAAACTGCTACTATTTACATATGACATAATACACTCTATATAGAGAACACTAAAGTCTCCATCCAAAAACTATTAGAAATAATAAATGAACTCAGCAAGATTTCAGGATACAAGATTAATATACAGAAATCTGTGGCATTTTTATATACTAATGAACAATCAGAAAGGGAAGCAGGAAAAAAATCCCATTTAAAATCACATCAAAAAGAATAAAAATACCTAGATATGAATTTAACCAAGGTGAAAGATATTCTAAAAACTTCAAAACAATGATAAAGAAAATTAAAGATGATTTAAATAAATAGAAAGAT
This sequence comes from Bos mutus, assembly GCF_027580195.1. NCBI lineage: Eukaryota > Metazoa > Chordata > Mammalia > Artiodactyla > Bovidae > Bos > Bos mutus. Next base: position 22,507,451 of record NC_091623.1, on the reverse strand, counting down.
ATTCCATTCTCTTTAATTTGAAGAATTAGTATAATTAAAATATCCATATACTCAGATCAATCTACAGATTTAATGCAAATTCCTATCAAAATACTTAGGACAGAGTATTTCACAGAACTAAAATAATCCTAAAATTTACACGGAACCACAAAAGACCCTGGAATGTAAAAGCAATTCTGAGAAAAAAGAACAAACCTGGAATTATAACTCTCCCTGATATCAGACCATACTAAAAAGCTACAGTAATCAAAACAGTGAGACACTGGCACAAAAACAGACACACAGATCAATGGAACAGACAAGAGAACACAGAAATAAATCCATGTACCTATGTTCAATCTATGACAAAGGAGTCAAGAATATACAATGGAGAAAAGACAGTGTCTTCAACACGTGATGCTGGGAAAAGTGGACAACCACATGTAAAACAATGAAATTAGAACATTCCCTTACATTGCATACAAAAATAAACTCAAAATGGTTTAGAGGCCTAAGTGGAAGACATGAAAGCTTAAACCATCTAGAAGACAACATAAGCAGAACACTCTTTGACATAAATTATAATGATATTTTCTTGGGTCAGTTCCCCAAGGGACTTACTTCTTTTGAAAAAAAGGAAAAATCAATAAATGAGATCTAATCAAACTTAAAAGCTTTTGTACAGCAAAGGAAACCACAACCAAAATGAAAAGAGAACCTACTAAATGGAAGAAAATATTTGCAAATGATATAACTGATAAAGGGTTAATATTCCCAGGTGGTGCTAGTGGTAAAGAATCTGCCTGTCAATGTAGGAAATACAAGAGACACAGGTTCGATCCCTAGTCAGGAAGATCCCCTGGAGAAGGAAATGGCAGCTCACTCCAATATTCTCACCTGGAAAATTCCATGGACAGAGGAACCTGGTGGATTGCACTACAAGGGGTCACAAAGAGTTGGACATTTCTGAGCATACACACACACATACGCATTCAACTTGAATATTAAAAGAAAAACAAGCAATACCATCCAAAAAATGTGCAGAAGACTTAAATAGACATTTTTCAACAAAGACATACAGATGGCCAATAAGCACACAAAAGGATGTTCAATGTCTCTATTAGAGAAATGAAAAACAAAAGTACCATGACATGTTACCTCATGCCAGTCAGAATGGCCATCGTGAAAATGCCTACAATAACAAATGTTGAAGAGTATATGGAGAAAAGGAAACTCTTGTACACTGTTGATGGAAATGTGAATTGGTGCAGCCACTATCCAAAACAGTATGGTAGTTTCATTAAAAATATTAAATAGAACTAGCACAGGGAAAAAAATTGTGAAAGTGACATTGAGATGTTTCCTGTTGTTGTTGAGTCACTAAGTCATGTCCAACTCTTTGAAACTCCATGGACTGTAGTCCTTCAGGCTCCTGTGTCCATTGAATTCTCCAGGCAAGAATACTGAAGTGGGTAGTCATTCACTTCTCCAGGGGATCTTCCTGATCCAGGGATCATAATTCCGCTTCTGGATATATACTTAGAAAAAACAAAATCACTAATTTGAAATGATATATGCATCCCAATGTTCATACCAGCACTATTTACAATAGCCAAGCAACCCAAAAGTCCATCCACAGATGAATGGATAAAGAAGAGGTGGTGTGTGTGTGTGTGTGTGTGTGTGTGTACAACGTGCACATCTATCTAATGGCATATTACTCAGCCATGAAAAAGAATGAAATCCTGCCATTTGCAGCAATGTGGATGGACCTAAAGAACACTGTGCTTAGTGAAATTGGTCAGAGAAAAACAAATATTATATATATTATATCACATGTATATGGAATCTGGAATATAATATAAATGAATGTATATGCAAAATAGAAACAGACTCACAGGTATTGAAAGAAAACTTGTCATTACCAAAGGGGAGAGGGAAGTGCAGAGGGACAAATTATGGGTACAGGATTAACAGATATAAGCTGCTATATATAAAATTGACAAGTAAGTTTTACTATATAACATAGGGAACTATACCCATTACCTTGTAAAAATCTATAATGGAATGTTATTGGCAAAAATACTGAATCACCATGCTGTACCCAGGAAACTAACACAATATTGTAAAGCAACTGTATCTCAATTTAAAAGAGAAAAAATAAGAAATCATTTAGTTTATGTTTACCTATATAGTGACTTTTCCTAAAACTCTTTTACTTTGTATAGATTCAGAGTTCCATTTGGTATTATTTTCTTTCTTCCAGATGGGCATGTTTTTTTTACATTTCTTCATTCAAAACTGAAGTCAAAATAAGAATATTTAAGGTAAATGCAAACTCTAAAAATTCATTATTACATGCTGCTAGCCAATAAAAACATAATGCAAGGTACATGCATAATCCTTAATTTTGTAATACCTGCATTAAAAATATAAAAAGAAAGAAAAACATTAATTTTAATAATATATTTCAGCCCAATATAACTAAAATATAATTTTTAAAAGATGAACAAAATATTTTATATTTTTATACAATCTTAAATCTTCAATATTTAATATAACTATTTTATAATTATAGCATATCTTAATTTAGCCTCATCACATATCAAGTTCTCAAAAGCTACATATGACTGGTGGTTACTGTTTTGGGTATCACAAGTTTAAACTATTATGACTGACATAATCAAGTGTACTTTCCTAAGGTTGGGAATAGGAACTCTAGGCAAAGGAGAAATATTCAATGGGTATTTTGTAGGCAATTAACAGTATGTCTTGCACCAACCTTGTTCCACTATGACTTCTCGTTTCTCTTAACAATTATACCTTCTAGAATGTATGATAATTTTGGATTTATTTACCAAAGATTTTGGTTAGTTAGGACTATGACTATGAGAGGTTATGAAACCTGCTGGTTATGATTTAAATGATGGCAGCTTGCCACACCTTTCCTTAGTTCTAAATTACAGAAAAGAAACTGAACAAATTTTCCATGTACTGCATGTACCTAGTATTTGGCACAGACCTCTCAGCAATATGTGAAAACTAAATCTGCCTGACTTAACACAGATCTTTTGCTCATGACCTAGTTCACGATGAGATCCAACTCTCTGAGAAAAAAAAAAAAAATTTCTCCAAGGTCTTCCAAGCAACTAAGTATAAATAGTCAAATTCCTCTAGTTCTTTGGTTACCCTCTTCACATGAAATGAGCTTAATGATATGGTGGAAGGGAAAGATTTCCTGGCTGATTGACCTCTTGTAAGCCTGAAATAATATTTCCAGTCTGGAGCCTGCTTCCTTGGAAATAAAGGAATGGCATTTAAAGCAACATGCCCAGTAATCCAGCAGACCCTCCAATAGCTGGCCAGAAGTTGTTGCGTAACACAGGGAGCCTAGTCCGGCACTCTGTGGTGACCAAGAGGGGTAGAATCGGGGGAGCGGAGGCTCACAAAGGGGGGTGAGTATGTATAAGTATGGCTGACTCGTGCTGCTGTATGGCAGAAACCAACACAATACTGCAAAAATTTAAAAAGAAAAAACATTAATTTTTTTTTCCTTTACAGCCAGCCCATTAAGCTTTATATTAACATATCAAAATATTAAAACAATGCTGTTTAACAAGATAGCCCATGTAAATATATTTTCCTAGCATTAAGTAGATATTTTATTTTCTGATAAAATACAGGTGCAGATGAAATGGCACATAGAGGAATGTTCTTCAGTGTTTTTCCTTTTCTAATTTCATTTTAGAAGAAATATCCTATATCTCTTTCTAAACATCACAGGGAACTCAACTCAGGGCTCTCTGAAGACCTAGAGGGATAGGATGAGGTGAGGGTGGCGGAGGGAGGCTCTCTGCCTTTCACTATCCCCTCAAGTTTGCTCAAACTCATGTCCATTGTGTCCATGATCCCATCCAGCCATCTCATCCTCTGTCGCCCCCTTCTCCTGCTTTCAGTCTTTCCCAGCATCAGAGTCTTTTCCAGTGAGTTGGCTCTTCACATCAGGTGGCCAAGTACTGGAGCTTTAGCTTTCAGCATCAGTCCTTCCAATGTGTATTCAGGATTGATTTCCTTCAGGATTGATCTCCTTGGTGTCTGAGGGACTCTTAAGAGTCTTCTTTAGAACCATAATTCAAAAGCATCATTTCTTCAGCCCTTAGCCTTCTTTTATGGTCCAACTCTCACATACATACATGACTACTGGAAAAACCATAGGCTTGACAAGACGGACCTTTGTTAGAAAGTGATGTCTCTGCTTTTTAATACACTCTCTAGGTTTGTCATGGCTTTTCTTCCAAGGAACAAGCGTCTTTTAATTTCATGGCTGCAGTTACCGTCCGCAGTGCTTTTGGAGCCCGAGAAAATAAAATCTGCCATTGTTTCCATTTTTTCCCCCATCTGTTTGCCATGAAGTGATGGGACTGCATGCTGGAATCTTAGTTTCTTGAATATTGAGCTTTAAGTCAACTTTTTCAGCCAGCTTATTACCCATATATATGAAATATATAAAAACAAGTTTTTTGTGGAGGTAGTACATTATCAGTATTTTGATTCAAATGAAATATTGGAAGAAAATTCAAAATTCTTTTTCTTGGAAAAGCAATTAAAAATTGTATTAAATTACATAAAAGTTAACCATCTAGGATCTCATACTTTTACTTAAATAAATGTAAAAAGTAAAAATCTAATTTATAAATTAATCATTAATTTAAATAATTACTTTACAATCTTTTGTCAACATATGTATGTTCAGAAACTATCTGAAACTAAGACTATTTTCTCATCACTGGGATATATTTAATAATATGTAATCTTTTAAAATGGAGAAATATAAAATAATATTCATATGAGAAATATTTTTATCCATTTCTAAATATTGCATTGTTATTTCTTAATGATAAGTTAATTAAAATATTGATAACTAAACCTATCTTAAATTACATTATGATGTAATGCCTAAAAGTTATATTTTTCAAAAACTATATTTGAGGAAAATACTCCACAGGAGACGTGGAGCAGTAAAAGCTTGAAATTTCATATACTGGCTGCTGTAAACGGCATAGAGAAAAAAAAGTGGTGAAACTACGTCAGAAATCTTTGATCTAGGGTTCTTCAGCCTTGGCACTCTCAGCACTTGGACTGGGTGACTGCCGTAGGGGCTGTCCTGTGCACTGCAGTGGATTTAGCGGTATTCCTGGACTTCACCCACTAGCTGACACTTGTTCAGTCACTGAGTCATGTTCAATCTTTACCACCCCATGGACTGCAGCATACTTGGCTCCTCTGTTCTCCACTATCTCCCAGAATTGGCTCAAATTTATGTTTATTAAGTCGGTGATGCTAACTAACCATCATCCTCTAACATTCCCTTCTCTTTTTGCCTTAAATCTTTCCAAGCATCAGGGTCTTTTCCAATGAACCAGCTCTTGCGGCCAAAGTATTAGAGCTTCAGCTTCAGCATCAGTCCTTCCAATGAATATTCAGGGTTGATTGCCTTTAGGATTAATTGCTTTGATCTCCTTGCAGTTCAAAGGACTCTCAGGAGTCTTCTTTAGAACCACAATTTGAAAGTATAAATTCTTCAGCACTCAGTCTTCTTTAGGGTTCAACTCTCATATCCGTATATGACTACCGGGAAAACCATAGCTTTTATTATATGAACTTTAGTTGGCAAAGTGATGTCTCTGCTTTTTAATAGCTGTCTACGTTTATCATAGTTTTCCTTCCAAGGAGCAAGCGTCTTTTAATTTCATGGCTGCAGTTACCATCTGCAATGATTTTGGAGCCCAAGAAAATAAAATCTGTCACTGTTTCCAATTTTTCCCTTTCTATTTGCCATGAAGTGATTGAATGTTGAGTTTTAAGCCAGCTTTTTCACTCTCATCAAGAGTTTCTTTAGTTCCTCTTCACTTTCTGCCATTAGAGTGGTATCTTCATATCTGAGGTTGTTGATATTTCACTCAGCAGACTTGATTCCAGCTTGTGCTTCATCCAGCCGGGCATTTCACGTGGCATATGAAATGCCATTATTTTCTACTCTGCATAGAAAATAAATAAGCAGGGTGACAATATAGAGCCTTGTTGTGCTCCTTTATGAATTTTGAACCAATCCATTGTTCCATGTCCATTTCTCACTTCTGCTTCTTGATCTGCATATTATAGGTTCTCAGAAAACACATAAGGTGGACTGGTATTCCCACTTCTTTAAGAATTTTCCACAGTTTGTTATGATCCACACAGTCAAAGGCTTTAACATAGTCAATAAAGCAGAAGTAGATCTGTTTCTGGAACTCCTTTCTTCTTCTATGATACAATGAACATTGACAATTTGGTTCCACTGGTTCCTCTGCCTTTTCTAAATCTAGCTTGTACATCTGGAAGATTTTGGTTCACAGAACTGCTGAAGCCTAGCTGGAAGGATTTTGAGCATAATCTTACTAGTATGTGAAATGAGTGCACTTTCCGGTAGTTTGAACGTTCTTTGGTATCACCCTCCTTTTGACTTTTCCTGTCCTGTGGCCCCTGCTGAGTTTTCCAAATTTGCTAACATATTGCATGCAGCACTTTAGCAGCATTGTCATCTAGGATTTAAAATAGCTCCGTTGGAATTACATCACCTCCACTAGCTTTGTTCATAGTAATACTTCATAAGGCCCATTTGACTTCACAGTCCAAGATGTCTGGGACTAGGTGAGTGAGCACACCATCATGGTTATCCGGGTCACGTCTTTCTCATTCTACTGTTTTCCTCTATTTCTTGGCATTGTTAATTTAAGCAGATCTTCTTATCTCTCCTTGCTATTCTCTGGAATTCTGCATTCAGTTGGGTATATTTTTCCCTTTTTCCTTTGCCTTTCATTTCTCTTTTCTCAGCTACTGTAAAGCTCCCTCAGACAACCACTTTTCCTTCTTGCATTTCATTTTCTTCAGGATGGTTTTGGTCACCACCTCCCAAACAAGGTTATAACCTCAGTCTATAGTTCTTCAGGCACTCTGTCTACCAGGTCTAATCCCTTGAATCTATTTGCCACCTCCACTGTATAAGCATAAGGGATTTGATTTAGGTCATGCCTGAATTATCTAGGGGTGCCCCTACTTTCTTCAATTTTAGTCTGAATTTTGCAATAAGGTGTTCATGATCTGAGTCACAGTCAGTTCCAAGTTTTATTTTTGCTGACTGTTAGAGCTTTTCCATTTCTGGATGCAAAAAAAAAAAAATAATCAGTCTGACTTTGGTATTGACTATCTGGTGATGTCCATGTATAGGGTAATCTCTTGGGTTGTTGGAACAGGGCTTTTGCTATGACCAGTGAACCTCCATAGCTAACAATCTTGTCATGGCATGGCATAGAAGCTTGCCCAACTCAATGAAGCTATGAGCCATGCCATGCAGGGCCAGCCAAGATGGATGGGTCATAGTGAAGAATTCTGACAAAACAGGGTCCACTGGTGGAGGAAATGGCAATCCACTGCAGTATTCTTGCCAGTAGAACCTCATGAAAAGTATGGAAAGGCAAAAAGATATGACACTGGAAGATGGCCCCCATATCTGAAAGTGTCCAATATGATACTGAGGAAGTGTTGAGGGCAATGGCTAATAGCTACAGAAGGAAAGAAGCACCTGGGCCAAAGGGAAAAGGGTGCTCAGTTGGGGATGTCTGGTGGAGAACGTAAAGCCCAATGCTGTAAAGAACAATATTACATAGGAACCTCTGGAATGTTAGGTCCATGAATCAAGGAAAATTGGATGTGGTCAAGCAGAAGACAGCAAGAGTGAACATCGACAACTTAGGGATCAATGAACTAAAATGGATGGAATGGGCGAATTTAACTCAGATGACCATTTTATGTACAACTGTGGGCAAGAATCCCTTAGAAGAATTGGAGTAACTCTCAGTCAACAAAAGAGTCTGAAATGCAGTACTTGGGTGCAACCTCAAAAATGACAGAATGATCTCAGTTCATTTCCAAGGCAAACCATTCAATATCATAGTAATCCAAGCCTATGCCCCAACTACTGATGCTGAAGAAGCTGAAGTTGAATAGTTCTCTGAGACCTACAAGACCTTCCAGAACTAACTAAAAAAAAAAAAAAAAAAATGTTCTTTTTATCATAGGGGACTGGAATGCAAAAGTAGGAAGCCAAGAGACATCTATTATAACAGGCAAGTTTGGCCTTGGATACAAAATTAAGCAGGGTAAAAGCTAACAGTTTTCTCAAGAGAAAGTTAGTTAAGTCGCTCAGTCATGTCCAACTCTTTGCAACCCCGTGGACTGTAGCCCACCAGGCTCCTCCATCCATGGGATTCTCCAGGCAAGAATACTGGAGTGGGTTGCCATTTCCTTCTCCAGGAGATCTTCCTGACCCAGGGATCAAACCCAGGTCTCCCGTATTGCAGGCAGACACTTTAACCTCTGAGCCACCACGCTGGTTATAGCAAACACCGTTTTCCAACAATCCAAGAGATGACTCTACACATGGACATCACCAGATGGTCAACACCAAAATCAGATGACAGTAACATTCATCTAATGGTAACAATCAAACATCATCCCCTGGGTGTAAGGGGCAAATATACACCCAACTGAATAACACAACTAACTCTTTAACATAAACTGTCCTCAGCAAAAGTTTAATCTCAAACATAGATCCAAAGATAAAAGTTCTCAGACTCTGAAAATTGAGACTCTCAAGGTGCATAAAGAGCAATATATTTGTATATAGCAACAGATACAGATAGACATTTCATATTGGTATGTAGAAAGATAGATGGATGGAGAGAGAGATATTAGTATTTTAGAAAAGTCTATAGGGTGCTCTGGAGTAAGGAATGCCAGCCCACTCCAGCATTCTTGCCTGGCAAATCCCATGGGCAGAGGAACATGGGGTGCTAAAGTCCATGGGTCACAAAGAGTCAGACATGACTAAGCAGCTGAGCTTAGTCATGTTCACGGAGAGGGAATTTAAATGATGTAGATATTAGATTTTCTCAGGATACTTCTATAAACTTGAATAGTATTAGTAATACAAAACTTAGGTATTTAAACAGAGAAAGTAGCACTCCAGGGTCTGGGCTTCTGAGGGCAGGAATGTAATGTACAATTATCTAAGTTGCATAAGTTATGCCATTTCTTAAATGATACATAATTTAGGATTATAAAAATCCAATAGAAAATTGGTTTCCCATCTTCATTTTATTGTTCAGATTTGGGGAAGAATTTTTTTGTGAAAAAGAAAATAAAATGAAATTTGGGATTTACAAAAAGAGAAAACAAAATAGCAACATTGCCTCCAAAATGGTAAATGTAAGATATTTAAGAAATCAAAGAAAATTAATATATTTTCTATTAATTAATAGAAGTATATTATAGAAAATATATTAATTTTAATTAATAGAAATTAATTAAATTAATAATTAATTCTAATTAATAAATTCTATTAATGAATAGATTAAAAATAAATTAATGCTAATTAATAAATTCTATTAATTAATAGAAATACATATAATAATTAATATATTGCACAACATCATTACATGCATTTTGGGGACAATAGTATAAAAATCACTATCTTTACCCCTAATTGACCTCAGCCTCCTCTTCCCAGTCCCACAGCAGTCTTTGTCTATTCAGTCAAGCTTCCCTCATCTCCCTCCACCTTCTGAAGAGGGACTGCCTCAATCAAATGAGCTCCTGAAGTTTTAAAATGTTGAAACAGAGACCAGGGGAAAAAATAAATCAAACACAGAGGCTTCCAGAAGAAGAGAGATGAAGCCTATACTCAGGTGAAGGTGATGGAACCAAAGCAGGAGAGAGGAAAAAAAGAGAAGACTGGAGAGAGAAGCAAAGAGTCTTCCAAGTCTGGGTTTAGAGAGGATTTGAGCGGGACTGGGAAACAGAGTGGCATTAGCATTCACGGCCCCACCTGCCAACGCAGGTTAGACCTAGGAGATGCAAGTTAGATCCCTGGGTCAGGAAGATCCCTTAGAGGAGGGCACAGCAACCCACGCCAGTGTTCTTGCCTGGAGAATCACATAGGCAGAGGAGCCTGGCAGGCTGCAATCCATAGGGTCACACAGAGATGGACATGACTGAAGTGACTTAGCACGCATGCACATAGAAACCCAGCCAGTCAGAATTGGGTCTACTTTAAAGTTCTTTTTAAAACCAAAGTTAAAAGTTTTTAATACTGCTGGTTACTCTGTTTCACTGAATGCAATTCCTTGCAGGGTCTGGAACAATTAAATCTGAAACAATAAGTAAATCTGTATTATATTACAAGTTTCGAAGTTTATGGTTTTCACTATTTAGAATATGGCAAATAGATTTTTTCCCGTCCCTTTTTGAGGGGAGATCTAGTTATTTGGGTTTTTTTTTGTTTACTTTCATTAATTTTTGTTGCTTTTGTTACTTTTGTTTATTGAAAGGCTTGATCATTGCCCCTAAACATGATATTCTTAATTACAGAGATTCATACCAATAGGAAAACTGATGCTTTCATTTAGACAAAATTGTTAAAGAAATTATCTCTCATTACATTCAATATATTTTCACAAAACATATGCTGTAACATGTTTCTGAACTTTAAAAAGTACTCTATACTTATATTTTTATGTGTATTTAACATGAAGTTGTAACTGAGACTGGTTTTGTTCACATAGATTAAATCTCCCATGAGTCTCCAGCTCCCTCAAATGTGTTTCCAAAACGCATTTTCATAATGTCCAGGCTCCTGTGCCCACAAAAGCCAAGATTCTACCAAATGGTCCCTTGATTTTTTCCCCCCTCCAGGTTTCTGCCTCAGGACTCAATGAATTAATAATTGCTTTGTGACATTTAAAACAATGGAAAGGTGTCTTAATCCAGAGATTCTCAATAGGAGTAGTAGAATTTGCTAGAAATACCTGGAGAGATTTTTTTATATTCATATATCTGTCTCCTTTTGCCTATCCAAAACCTGATATCTGTTTCTAATAGAACTAATAGCTGTAAAAAAAATTATATATATGATTTTTCTTCACAAAGTTATAGTGATTTTAACATTGCAAGCAGCAGAAATCACCTCTAAACTATTTAACCAGAGAAGGTATTTATCAATAGTATATCAAGTCACTCAAAGAATTACTGGACAGTCTGATTAGCAGATTCAGAACTGAGCAAACCAAAAAAGCCAGGCAAGAGCCAGAGCAGTAATCAAAATCACACCCCAAATCCCAACCCAAGAGAACACTGCTGGGCACTGATTTCTGGAAGCTGCCCCTCTGGGCTCCACTGTAAGCGGCTCCAGGTAGTCAGCACGAACACAGCCCAGGTTCTTTTGCTCCACCTGGAACTTGAAGCGTTGGCCCTATTCCACCTGACATGGAGATGCATCCTACCCTTCCTCTGGGGTTTACTAGTTCCTGAGTCAGAAGCTGGGTGATGGCTCTAGTCGGCTCAGACAAGCAGAAGTGCTGGGAAACTTAGCATCTGTCAGTTAGTTTCACCTTCTGTGGGGGTTTTTCAAAATTAAGTTTAGTGGATGAGCACACTTCAAACAAAAAAGAATACATATTTGACTGAGTCCCTGTCAGTATAGTTACTTTGAAATCCTTCTCTTTATTGGTAAAATATGGACTATTAAATATACAAGATTTTTAAGTTTACTAGCAGTCTTTGGGGAGAAGGAAATGGCAACCCACTCCAGTCCTCTTGACTGGAAAATCCCATGGACAGAGGAGCCTGGTAGGCTGCAGTCCATGGGGTCGCCAAGAGTCGGACACAACTGAGCGACTTCACTTTCACTTTTCACTTTCATGCATTGGAGAAGGAAATGGCAACCCACTCCAGTGTTCTTGCCTGGAGAATCCCAGGGACGGGGGAGCCTGGTGGGCTGCCATCCATGGGGTCACAGAGTTGGACATGACTGAAGAAACTTAGCAGCAGCAGCAACAGCAGCAGTCTTTGGTTTTTTTTGTTTGTTTGTTTTTATCTAAAAATGAATCTAAAGAGTCTGTGCTCAGTCACTGAGTCCTGTCCGACTCTTTGTAACCCCGTGGACTGCAGCATGCCTGCTAGGCTGCTCTGTCCAGGGGATTTTCCCAGACAAGAATACTCGAGTATTTCTCCAGTATTTCCTCCCGAGGATCTTCCTGGGATCTGCCTGCATTGTAGGCAGATTCTTTACCACTGCACCACTTGGGAAGCCCAATATTCTAAAGCAGTGGTTTCTAATATACAAGCAGGTATGTGTTTGTGTTAGGCTCTCAGCCACGTGCGACTCTTTGCAACCCCATGGCCTGTAGCCCACCAGGCTCTTCTGTCCATGGGATTTCCCAGGCAAGAACACTGGAGTGGGTTGCCATTTCCTTCTCCAACAAGCAGTACAAGCTTAACTAAAACAAAGGACAAAAAACAAATCCAATAATAACACGCACATCACTGGAGGAAAACACACGTCACTGCAGAATAGTGACCATCTTTGTTTTGCATCTGTTTTACCACATATATTATAAATCTTATTTTGTCCTTTATTGCTTGTATAACAGAAATGGTGTTGGCCTGAGAATGAGGAGGTCTGGGTTTAGTTCTGGCTATACTAATAGAAATGGCAACCCACTCCAGTGTTCTTGCCTGGAGAATCCCAGGGACAGAGGAGCCTGGTGGGCTGCCGTCTATGGCGTCACACAGAGTCAGACACGACTGAAGCGACTTAGCAGCAGCAGCAGGCTACTAATACACTGTGCTTAAATTTATCAATCTGATTTTAGCTTTTGTATCACTCACCAAAAAATTTTATTCATTTAGTTGTTCACTGTTTATCTTTCCACCATAATACAACTCTCTAAGGATGTCTTACTAACCAATGCATCATCAGTATATAGAACAGAGCCTAGCATACTGCAGACCCTTAATAAATACCTGTAAACAAATAGATGGAGGACATGAAAGACATGAAAACACTTGGGAAAGTTAACATATCTATAGAAATATTTATTTTTCAAGTCATGACAAAAGTAGTCTTTTTCACCTACATCAGTTATATCTGTTGTCAACTCTGCTGTCAATAAAAATATAAACATTTAAGCAAATGCCACAAATATAGTTCTGATTCTGGCAGCAGAAACATATTTCCAAATGCATGAAGAATTGCACACAAAAAAGCTTTCATGTGTCTTTTACAAAATATTTTTCTTTCCTACAAGTAGAAACTTTCTCTGTTATGAAGACAAGTTCTCTGTAATGAATAATACAAGATCAGAGGAGGACAGCAGACACCTGCTTCTCTTTCCTTGGTGCTACGGTTCACCTAATATACTCTCCTTTCCTTTTTTACAATGATACACCATTGCCACTGGCCTTCCAAACGCTCCTTTAATTTCTTTCTCCTGCTGCACTGCATGATTTTTATGAGGATGAGCAAAGAATTACTAGTCCATTTCAATCAGCAGTAAATCTCTCTTTTGCCCTTGTTGCTTCTTAACTGTACTTTTAGTCTTCTTTTCTGAAAATGATTAATTCAAGTGGACGGGTACTATATTGCAGCATCCTTGGATTCTACTTCTTTCTAACCGCTGTGTGGGTGAAACTCAAAGGAACTGAACTTGATCAAGACTCTGCACTTTCCTTGGATTAGATAAAATCAGGAGTATAGAGCCTATGAAACTGGCATTCAGAACCATAGGGTCCACTCAGAACCTGATATTACCCTTTCTTATTAACGTACATAAATTATTCCCCTCTCTGACCAGTTTCATTACTCATACTATGATAATAGAAATTAAGACATCTATAGTTCCTTATGAAATTCACAGTTTAGAGTTTGATGTATGATGTGGCCTGAAAAATTCCCTTAAGACTCAGATGATCTTTCTTTGAAGTAGAGACAAAAATAATTACAGTATTTCTTACAGATGTAAAAACAAATCTCAAGACTTATTTCATTTTAGTACATAAAAAACAGTAATTTGTAACAGAGTTTAATTAAATAAGAGAATGTTTGGTCAAGTGAGGTTGACGAAGCAGTGAATATATATATTGAAGGTAAAGAACCAAGTATTTCAGGTGTTACTGCTAGCTTTATCAAATGATTGCTTTATGATCTGACAGCAATAGCTTAAAAATCTCGGGTCTTGTTTGCCTATCTGTGCAATTTCCCTGGTGGCTCAGATGGTAAAGAATCCTCCTGCAGTGCAGGAGAAACAGGTGTGGTCCTTTGGTCAGGAAGATCCCATGCAGAAGTGAATGGTTACCCACTCCAGTATTCTTGCCTGGAGAATTCCACAGACAGAGGAGCCTGGCCAGCTACAATCCATAGGGCCACAAAGAGTTGGACATGACTGAGCTATTAAGAACAATGTGTTGCTTATCTGCAATTTGAAATGTCTCCTGGCTTTAAAAGTACTAGAGTCACTAATAGACTCTCCAGTCAGGCTCTCTCACACAAGAATTGGTCAAGAATATGTGGAATTCAGAACAACGTATCTATCACATAGATACTGGTTCCAAAAGAAACGGGAAGAACTATTATTTGCATGGCATTCACAAAATACAAATTATTTCCCATAGATGAGGGCATCTGAGGGTTTCCTTGTGTTGAGGCACCCACTGAAACTCAGCTACCTTGAGAAGTAATAACATGGATGCAGAAATATGCAAAATAAAAATGGTTTTTGTTGTTCAGTCACTAAGTTTTGTCCGATTGGACTCTTTGTGACCCCATGGACTGCAGCATGCCAGGGTTCCCTGTCCTTCACCATCTCCTGGATTTTGCTCGAACTCATGTCCATTGAGTCAGTGATGCATCCAACATCTCATCCTTTGTCGCCCTCTTCTCCTCCTGCTCTCAGTCTTTCCCAGCATCAGGGTCTCTTCCAGGGAGTTGGCTCTTTGCATCAGGTGGCCAAAGTATTAGAGCTTCAACATTAGTCCTTCCAATGAATATTTAGGGTTGATTTTCTTTAAGATTGACTGGTTTGACTTCTTTGCTGTTCAATGGACTCTGAAGAATCTTCTCAAATACTACATTTTGAAAGCATCAATTCTTTACTTTCATTCTTCTTTATGGCCCAACTCTCACATCCATACATGACTACTGGAAAAATCATAGCTTTGACTAGATGGACCTTTGTTGGCAAAGTAATGTCTCTGTTTTTTAATATGCTGTCTAGGTTTGTAATAGCTTTCCTTCCAAAGAGCAAGGATCTTCTAGTTTCATGGCTCCAAAAATATCCACAGTGTTTTTGGAGCCCAAGAAAATAAAATCTGTCACTGTTTCCACTTTTTCCCCTTCTATTTGTCATGAAGTCATGGGACCAGATGCCATGATCTTAGTTTTTTGAATATTGACTTTTAAACCATATTTTTCACACTCCTCTTTCACTTTCATCAAGAGACTCTTTTGCTCCTCTTCATTTTCTGCAACTAGAGTGGTATTATCTGCATATCTGAAGTTGTTATTTCTACCGGCAATCTTGATTCCAGCTTGTGACTCATCCAGCCTGGCATTTTGCATGATGTACTCTGCAAATAAGTTAAATAAGCAGGGTGACAATATATAGACTCGAGGTACTCCTTTTCCAATTTTGAACTAGTCCATTGTTTCATGTCTGGTTCTAACTGTTGCTTCTTGATATGCATACAGGTTTCTCAGGAAACAGATGAGGTGGTCTGGTATTCTCATCTGTTTAAGAACTTTTCACAGTTTGTTGTGATTCACACAGTCAGTATCTTTTGCATAGTCAGTGAAGCAGAAGTAGATGTTTTTCTGAATTCCCTTGCTTTCTCTCTGATCCAATGAATGTTGATAATTTGATCTTTGGTTCCTCTGCCTTTTCTAAACCCAGCTTGCACATCTGGAAGTTCTCAGTTCATGTACTGTTGAAGCTTAGCTTGAAGGATTTTGAGCATTACCTTGCTAGCATGTGAAATGAGCACCATTGTACACTAGTTTAAACATTCTTTGGAATTGCCCTTCTTTGGGATTAGAATGAAAACTGACTATTTCCAGTCCTGTGGGCAATGCTAGGTTTTCCAAATTTGCTGACATATTGGGTGCAGCACATTAACGGGATC
Source organism: Bos mutus (assembly GCF_027580195.1). Taxonomy (NCBI): domain Eukaryota; kingdom Metazoa; phylum Chordata; class Mammalia; order Artiodactyla; family Bovidae; genus Bos; species Bos mutus. The sequence goes on along the minus strand of NC_091623.1, from coordinate 22,491,419 downwards.
AACTTTTAGGATTTTAAATAGCTCAGCTGGAATTCTATCAGCTCCACTAGCTTTGTTCATAGTAATGCTTAAACTGTACTCTTCCTATTCTGTTTATATATGGGGAGAGAGGATATCTTTTCTCTTTGACTGAATGATGAAGGAATGGATAAGTCTAGTCCTAAGCCAAATTTTGAGGAATATACCTCTTTCATCTTAGTTACCTTTTAATTCTTCTTTATTCCGTAAATCCTCTCTAGTCTTGAGAAGATAATCATTCTTGGTTGCCCCAAATAATGACAACCCAATCATGGCTTCTTACACATCAATTTGCTAAATTATCATCAATGTCTCAATTTATCACTCAAAACAATTCTAATGGATTAATTAATCAATTAAAATAAAGGATTTTGAGGGGAGGAATATGCCTCAGATGACTCAGTGGTAAAGAATCCGCCTGCTAAGCAGGAGACATGAGTTTGATCCCTGGGGTCAGGAAGATCTCCTGGAGAAGAAAAAGGCAACCCACTCCAGTATTCTTACCTGGGAAATCCCATAAACAGAGGAGCCTGGCAGGTCACAGTCCATGGGGTTGTAAAAGAGTTGGACACAACTTAGCAACTAAACAACAACAATAAGAGCACTACTTCTCAAACCATCCTGCAAGGGTGAATGATGCTCTAATGGAGGGAAGGCACCCTAGTACCTTCCTAATGTGACACATCCTTATGTGTCTTTAACAGTAATGAGGATTGGTTGTTGCCTTTTATCTGTGCCATTTCTATTCTTGGATCGCTCTTCTTAAGAAAGTACCAAGACATTTTGAGTTCCTTTCTTGTGCACCTATCTAGGAAAGAATGCCTTTAATTTAACTTGGCTTATGTTACAGTCTCATGAACATGCTTCACTTCACTCTATCGGCACAGTGATAATATACATCTCTTGTAGCTCTTAGGCCAAAGTTGGCTGGAAAGCTTCTTATGATACTTGCTCCCACATTCTGAATTTGTTACACTCTATTTTAGAGTCATCTCAGCACTAGTTTTTAAATAGAAAAATCTTTCCTCTGTTGCTTCAAAGATAGGGGCAGAATAAAGTTAATTCTAGGGCAATAAAAATATTTGATAGACAGTAACTGTGATATGCAGAGCAGTAGTAATAAACATGGGAAAAGATGTAATAATGAGATATAATAACAGTGACAACGGCTAAACACAAATATTGCATAATAAAAAATATAGCAGTTTTGAGGGGGTTTTGTTTGTTTTTGCTCCTAGGATACTTTCTGTGTGTGGTCCCAGATGTACTAGTCTCAGAATGAGTCTCCCTCTCCAAGGTTACAGATGTTCTCTAAGTGGCTCAAGTTTACTGTTTTAGGTTATGTGCCATAAACCGTGAGAGTCATGGATGGGATGAAATGAGAAGCTGTGTAAAGCAGTGATACAGGTTCTGGAAGTTCTCGCTTACAATCCCTACCAATCAGAGGATTTAGAAATCAAATACATTAACTCATGTAGTACTTTTTCTCTTAATCTCTTTGACAGCCTAAAATAAAAGTGAACAGTGATTTCTAAGGCATTTCTAGTGTAGAGATGATTAGGCCATGGTTTATACAAAAAGAGCAGCAAATGAATGCATATCTGGTACTTAGATGCTGTAATCTCTCAAAACACAGAATAGACAAGTACGATAATGAATGGGTCATATAGTGAAACAGGACAGCACCCTTCATCCAGTATGTTATGAGAAAAATCTCTGGGGAGCAGTATTAATTAGCAGTGGGACTGCTGGAGGACAGCTGTAGAAAAGGGACAAGAGGAGATGTGTCAATTTTGGAGAAGAAAAAAAAAATCCATTGTTGCTTTTGAGAACTCAGAAATGCACATTTTAGAGACAAGGCAGGTAAATCATTTCTAAATCATTGTCTATTGAGGCTGTTATTTAAGGAAAACAGCAAAAAAAAAATCAGTACAGTGTATAGTATATAAAGGATGCATACTCAATATTTATTTTTCTTTCTAGATAGTAAACTATTAACACTGAAATTTTAATTTTACGTGAAGCTTCTATTTTTTTCCATTGAGTAAAATGAAAAAAATCTAATTAAAATCAGAGCAAAAAGAAAGAAAATTTGTACAGAAAGAAAGAAATCCTGCCCTTCATTACAATTTGTCTTTGGTTGATAAAATTTCAGTAGCTATATTCCATTTGGTGAGGTACAGGGAGGAGCAGCATCTTTCCAATTCATATAAACTAAAAGGAGAAGTCTAACAAACAAAATATTGACTATCCTTTCAAATAGCTCAATTGGGAAATAATGATTAGTGTCAGACATAATATCACAGGGTCAGTAACCTTTCAGCCCACAGCGCAATATTTTACTGTGTTTGCCCAAGAAATCATTTACAATATACTCTACCATTTGTCATGTACATCATTTGGATTTTCTGAATGTAAGAATAGTTGACCTTAAGCATTCTACAACTACTACAAGTTGAAGGTCATGACATATGTCATTGAAAAGAGAATTTCCTCTGGATTGGCAATAAACTCTTGACTGACCTGTGACATTAATGCCATGAAATAAAATGTTTTCCATCTTAGCAATTTACATAGAAAGCACATGTACTTTATTCTACTAGACTGTTTTTTTACATCTTTACAAGAATCTTGCCCCTTAAAAAAAAAAAAAAAAGGTATTCAAGCAGCAAGATTTACTTACTGCTAAAATTAACGTCCTTCCACAGATTTTGAACAATTTCTCTTATTTTCTCTACTATATATTTGATAGCTAGAGAAACAGAGAGAGGCAGGAAGCAAAAAGTTAAATAATCTGAAAAGCCATAAACATGCTATAGCTGAAAATGGAAAATACTGGGTTTTTTAGTGTCTATAAATATTTAAGACCCATGTTTCAAACTCTCATTGTCAATTGTTAACTTTTATCTGCATAAGAATTCTTGAAGTAAAAAAAGAGGCAGGACCTTGGTTAAATACTGCATCTAATATATTTAACCTCTCATGTAATACTGTCCCAATTATACAATTTACAGCCTAGATTTTATCTGACAAATGCTTACATAAGAAAAATGCAATATATTCACATACGAAAATAAATAAATAAATCTAAGGTTATATTTTCTTGAGTTCTGAACTCATCTTTCAGAACTTTCATTTTATTTCCTATCATACTTTGTAGATGTGATTTTTGTGTTTCTTAGTGGAAAAGATAATTAAATGGTCCTAAAAGCTGAGCACTTTGAGACCATGAAGAGTCTTTATTTTTCTTGAACTTAGAAGTCTCTCAGGGAGGTGTGTAAACAGAGAGTCAGTTCAGTACAGTTGCTCAGTCGTGTCAGATTCTTGGTGACCCCATGAACTGCAGCACGCTAGGCCTCCCTGTCCATTGCTATCTCCCAGAGTTCACTCAGATCCATGTCCATTGAGTTGGTGATGCCGTCAACCATCTTATCATCTGTCGTCCCCTTCTCCTCCCACCTTCAATCTCTCCCAGCATCAGGGTCTTTTCCAATGAGTCAACTCTTCACATGAGGTGGCCAAAGTACTGGAGTTTCAGCTTCAGTGTCAGTCCTTCCAATGAACACCCAGGACTGATCTCCTTTAGAATGGACTGGTTGGATCTCCTTGCAGTCCAAGGAACTCTCAAGAGTCTTCTCCAACACCACAGTTCAAAAGCATCAATTCTTTGGTGCTCAGCTTTCTTCACAGTCCAACTCTCACACCCCTACATGACCACTGGAAAAACCATAGCCTTGACTGCTAAGTCACTTCAGTCATGTCCAACTCTGTGCGACCCCAGAGATGGCAGCCCACCTGGCTCCGCCATCCCAGGGAGTCTCCAGGCAAGAACACTGGAGTGGGTTGCCATTTCCTTCTCCAATGCATGAAAGCAAAAAGTGAAAGTGAAGTCGCTCAGTCGTGTCCGACTCCTAGCGACCCCATGGACCACAGCCCACCAGGCTCCTCTGTCCATGGGATTTTCCAGGCAAGAGTACTGCAGTGGGGTGCCATTGCCTTCTCCGTAGCCTTGACTAGATGGACCTTTGTTGATAAAGTAATGTCTCTGCCCTTTAATATGCTATCTAGGTTGGTCATAACTTTCCTTCCAAGGAGTAAGCGTCTTTTAATTACATGGCTGCAATCACCATCTGTAGTGATTTTGGAGCACAGATAAATAAAGTCAGCCACTGTTTCCACTGTTTCCCCACCTATTTGCCATGAAGTGATAGGACCGGATGCCACGATCTTAGTTTTCTGAATGTTGAGCTTTAAGCCAACTTTTCCACTCTCCTCTTTCACTTTCATCAAGAGGCTGTTTAGTTCTTCTTCACTTTCTGCCATAGGGTGGTGTCATCTGCATATCTGAGGTTATTAATATTTCTCCTGGCAATCTTGATTCCAGCTTTTGCTTCCTCCAGCCCAGCATTTCTCATGATGTAGTCTGCATATAACTTAAATAAGCAGGGTAACAATATACAGCCTTGACATACTCCTTTTCCTATTTGGAACCACTCTGTTGTTCCATGTCCAGTTCTAACTGTTGCTTCCTGACCTGCATACAGGTTTCTCAAGAGGCAGGTCAGGTGGTCTGGTATTCCCATCTCTTTCAGAATTTCCCAGTTTATTGTGATCCACACAGTCAAAGGCTTTGGCATAGTCAATAAAGCAGAAATAGATGTTTTTCTATCATTTCTCAAAAACGACAGAATGATCTGTGTTCATTTACAAGGTAAATGACTCATTATCACGGTAATCCAAGTCTATGCCCCGACCAGTAACGCTGAAGAAGCTGAACAGTTCTATGAAGACCTACAAGACCTTCTAGAACTAACACCCCCAAAAGACGTCCTTTTCATCATAGGGAACTGGAATGCAAAAGTAAGAAGTCAAGAAACACCTGGAGTAACAGGCAAATTTGGCCTTGGAATACCGAATGAAGCAAGGCAAAGGCTAATAGAGTTCTGCCAAGAGAACACACTGGTCATAGCAAACACCCTCTTCCAACAACACAAGAGAAGACTCTACTCATGGACATCACCAGATGGTCAACACTGAAATCAGATTGATTATATTCTTTGCAGCCAAAGATGGAGAAGCGCTATACAGTCAGCAAAAACAAGACCTGGAGCTGACTGTGACTCAGATCATGAACTCCTTAATGCCAAATTCAGACTGAAATTGAAGAAAGTGGAAAAAACCACTAGACCATTCAGGTACGACCTAAATCAAATCCCCCATGACTATACAGTGGAAGTGAGAAATAGATTTTAGGGACTAGATCTGACAGACAGAGTGCCTGATGAACTATGGACGGAGATTCATGACATTGTACAGGAGACAGGGATCCCCAAGACCATCCCCAAGAAAAAGAAATGCAAAAAAGCAAAATGGCTGTCTGAGGAGGCCTTACAAATAGCTGTGAAAAGAAGGGAAGCGAAAAGCAAAGGAGAAAAAGAAAGATATAAGCATCTGAATGCAGAGTTCCAAAGAATAGCAAGCAGAGATAAGAAAGCCTTCCACAGTGATTAATGCAAAGAAATAGAGGAAAACAACAGAATGGGAAAGACTAGAGATCTCTTCAAGAAAATTAGAGATACCAAGGGAACATTTCATGCAAAGATGGGCTCAGGAAAGGACAGAAATGGTAGGGATCTAACAGAAGCAGAAGATATTAAGAAGAGGTGGCAAGAACACACAGAAGAACTGTACAAAAAAGATCTTCACTACCCAGGTAATCATGATGGTGTGATCACTCACCTAGAGCCAGACATCCTGGAATGCGAAGTCAAGTGGGCCTTAGGAAGCATCACTATGAACAAAGCTAGTGGAGGTGATAGAATTCCAGTGGAGCTATTTCAAATCCTGAAAGATGATGCTGTGAAAGTGCTGCACTCAATATGCCAACAAATTTGGAAAACTCAGCAGTGGCCATAGGACTGGAAAAGGTCATTTTCATTCCAATCCCAAAGAAAGGCAATGCTAAAGAATGCTCAAACTACTGCACAATTGCACTCATCTCACATGCTAGTAAAGTAATGCTCAAAATTCTCCAAGCCAGGCTTCAGCAATATGTGAACCGTGAATTTCCAGATGTTCAAGCTGGTTTTAGAAAACGCTGAGGAACCAGAGATCAAATTTCCAACATCCACTGGATCATTGAAAACAGAGAGTAAGAATAGAATACATTCTTTCTTACATTTATATATGAATACCTTGACTACTATTTTACAAATAGTGATTTGTCTTTCACAAGTATTCATTGCAGCTTTTCTCTCTCTCTCTCATCTCCATATGTTTCATATATTTAGTGATGACAATATATTCAGTTATTTATGTTTCACTGATCTCTCAAACAAGATCATAATCTTCCTGTGTGCAAGAAGCACGCTGTGCCCATCTTTGTGCATTAATGCCTGGCACGTGTCGGGTATCAGGTAAACGCCTGTCGGATACTGGTAAGGGCGGAAAACTAAAATTTTATACATTTAGTGCAATACTTCATTTAAGTTTCCCTAAAACTTCCTCCTTTCAGCTGAAAGGAACTTACTGCATTTGGGTGCCATGTTTAGGTTTCAAATTTGGCTTCTACACACATTATTTATAAGAATTAAGGCAACAAATTCTTATACTAAATCTGTGCCTCATTTTCCCACTTGTAAAATGGATATAGTAATTGAGCCTCCCACACATGGTTATTAGGAGAATTATTTGGGTTACAATAAGTAAAATAGTTCAAAGTGTTCAACAGTGCCTGGTGTAGTAAGAACTGTGTCTTTGCGAAGATAATTATCAATATCTTCTATTTATCTGAAAATAAGATAATAATATCTACTTCATATTAGCACTAAATTAGACAATAAATGTACAACAACTAATAATTATCTGGTAAATTGGATGTAAGATATGAGAGCAAGAGCTGTCCAAGATGACTCTTAAGGCTTTTTTCCTGAGCAATGAGAAAACCAGGACAAACACTTTTGAGGGAATAATTCAGGAGTTCAATATTGGCAATGTTACTTTGGAAATTATTTTAAATATTTGAAAGTATACTTTGGGAAAGCAGCTGGATGTAAAATAGAAAAGAAAGAATACAAAGCAGAAATTCAAAAACGAATGTACTAATCCATGGAGCCTATACTGAGTTAACTGAACCCATCGGATACATCAGTTGTTTCTAACTTAGTAGATATTTGAGATCTCTCCAGAAGCTGATGACAGACATATGAACACATGCACATAAAATGTGCATACATTTAATTTTTATGCTTGGAAATTTTATTTTATCCACATAAGTCATAAAAACACTGTTGACAAAATTACAGCTTTCTCATTATAATTTTTCATGCAAAATAACACTTCCTGAAAAATAATTTTAGTAAATTGCGCAAATAAAATCAAATATAAATTTTATTTCTGCATAAAAGTTAATTTCAACAGACAGCTGCCATTGTTTAGCTTGAGAAACTAAAAACATGTATGGTATGTTCAATTTATTTAGGTATTAAATGATTTCACATTTTGTATTTTTATGGTAGCAAGGCTTTAAAATAAAACCTCACATAAATATACTTTAGAAAATGATATCAAAGCTCTCATGGTTCACTTTACAACATCTTTATAGAATTATAGAATGGCATAAATGAGTAACTGAATTTTATAAGAATATGACTTGAATTTTTATCAATATCATTGTCCTCAAACCCAAGAGGTCATCTGGTAAAGTCTGTATCAACCCTCATAAAAATGTATTTTAGCACTGAAACACTGGCATAGTTATCTATCTCAGCATCTCTTTCAAAATGGTGACATGGCCAAAATACTTCTAAATTATAGGATCATCATTCAAGATATACATAAGAATCTTGAATCAACCTATTTTTCCCATTAATAAAGTCCAATTTAATATCCAAGATACCTAGCAGTGAATAAATATATTATTATAAAGAAATTTTAAAATCAGTTGCAGGAATGAGCAATACAACAGAAAATTAAGAGCACAAGTCATTTATAATAGCATAAACATAATAAAATGGTTAGAAGTAAATATAATGAAAGTAGAAAATTTGTACTCTTAAAAACTATAAAATACTGTTGAGAAAGTTAAAGAGAACCTAAATAAATGGAAAGACATCTCATATTCCAAAAACTTAATATTGTAAAAAAGGGAATACTTTCCAAATTGGTCTACAGATTTAAAGTAATTCATATTAAAATTCTAGCTAGCTTTTCTGCAGAACTGACAAACTAATACTAAAATTCCTATGGAAATGCCAGGAACTCACACTGTCCAGAATAATCAATACAGTTTTAAAATTATGCTTTGTGAAGATGTCTTTTATGTTAATTATTAATAGAAGAAGAGGATTACCAATGTTTAGGTTTATCTAGTCCCATTACTGGTGCTTTTTTTGGTAACTTTTTTCCTAGTTAAATGGAAGATTCTTTAAATTTTATAGTGCTTCACAGATTTCAAAAGTTTGACATACATGATTTCACATAATCCATAATAATTTTTTCTTTAATCCGCTACCTTTATACTGCCCCTCCTTCCTTCCCTCTCCCCACTGGCAACCACTAGCTTATTCTCTATATCTGTGAGGCTGCTTCTTTTTTTTTTTTTTTTAATTTTTTATTATTTTTAAACTTTACAAATTGTATTAGTTTTGCCAAATATCAAAATGAATCCACCACAGGTATACATGTGTTCCCCATCCTGAACCCTCCTCCCTCCTCCCTCCCCATACCATCCCTCTGGGTCGTCCCAGTGCACTAGCCCCAAGCATCCAGTATCGTGCATCGAACCTGGACTGGCAACTCGTTTCATACATGATATTATACATGTTTCAATGCCATTCTCACAAATCTTCCCACCCTCTCCCTCTGCAACAGAGTCCATAAGACTGTTCTATACATCAGTGTCTCTTTTGCTGTCTCGTACACAGGGTTATTGTTAGCATCTTTCTAAATTCCATATATATGCATTAGTATACTGTATTGGTGTTTTTCTTTCTGGCTTACTTCACTCTGTATAATAGGCTCCAGTTTCATCCACCTCATTAGAACTGATTCAAATGTATTCTTTTTAATGGCTGAGTAATACTCCATTGTGTATATGTACCACAGCTTTCTTATCCATTCATCTGCTGATGGACATCTAGGTTGCTTCCATGTCCTGGCTATTATAAACAGTGCTGCGATGAACACTGGGGTACACGTGTCTCTTTCCCTTCTGGTTTCCTCACTGCTGGGCATACACACGGAGGCTGCTTCTTCTTTGTTTTAGTCTCTAGTTGGATGCAATTTTTTTAGATTTCACATATAAGTGATATCATACAGTATACGTCTTTTATCTGACTTATTTCACTTAGCATAATGCCTACCAAATCCATCCATGTTGCTGTCAATGGCAAAATTTCATTCTTTTCCATGGCCGAGTAGTATTTCATCATAGATAAATATATAATCACACCACATCTTCTTTATCCATTCATCTGTTGATGGACACTTAGGTTGCTTCCATATCATGACAATTATAAATAATGCTCCCATGAACATCGGGGTACATTTTTCATTTTGAATAAGACTTTTGTTTTTTTCAGATACATACCCTGGAGTGGAATTGTGTCTTACGACAGTCGATTTTTAGGTTTTTGACAAATCTGTATATTGTTTTCCACAATGGCTGCATCAATTTACATTCCCTCTAGCACTGTAGGAGAGTTCCCTTTACTCCTCATCTCCATTAGTGATTGTTATTTATCTTCTTTTTGATGATACCATTCTGACAGGTGAGGTGCTGTCTCAAGGTAGTTTTGATTTGCATTTCCCTGATAAATAGTGGTGTTGAGCATGTGCCTGTTTGCCATTTGCATTTCCTCTTTGTGATCGTTATTTTTTATATTCATTCAAGTAAGTGCCTGAGATTTTTTTCATTTCTTCTTAAAGAACCCCTTTAGTATTTCTTGTATAGCAAGTCTTCTAATGGAAAATAATCTTAGTTTTTGTTTATCTGGGAATGTTTTAATTTCTCCTTAATTTTCTGACTGTTTTGTTGGATACAGGATTCTTGGTTAACAGTCTTTTTCTTTCAACACCGAAATAGGTTATTTCAATGTTGGACACTACAGAGAACAAATGCACACACTGCTTTCTAGCCAACAATGGTTTTTGATGCGAAACCTAATGTTAATCTTATTGAGGATAATTTCAAGTGATAAATCATTTTTCCCTTGCTGCATTCAACATTCCTCTCTTTGCCTTTAGTTTCAGTGGTTTTTTTATGATGTGCTTAGATGTGAACCTACAACTCTATCCTACTTGGAGCTCTTTGAAGTTCTTGGATATATTGATTAAAGTGAAGTGAAGTGAAAGTTGCTCAGTTATGTCTGACTCTTTGCAACTCCATGGACTATACAGTCCATAGAATTCTCTAGGCCAGAATATTGGAGTGGGTAGCCTTTCCCTTAACCAAGAGATCTTTCCAAGTCAGGGGTCAAACCCAGGCCTCCCACACTGCAGGTGGATTCTTTACCAGCTGAGCCACAAGGGAAGCCCAAGCTTTTAATCAAATCTGGGAAACTGTTGACCCTAATCTCTAAATATTGTTTCTGATCCTTTACCTCTCTCCTTGGCTTCTGCAACTCTCATTACATATATATTTTTATTATTGATGGTGACTTATATATCTCTAGTTTTCTAGTTATTTTTCTTCATTGCTTTTTTTTTTTTCTGTTTCAGATTATATAATCTCAGTTAAGCTGCTTTCAGGTTTACTGATTCTTTTTTCCTCTGACAATACAAATCTACTCTTCAGTCTCTACTTTGTATTTTTCACTTTAGGTATTGTACTTTCAATTTCTGACTATCTATTTGGTCCTTTTTAAAATAAATTTTACCTCCTTACAGACATTGTCTATATATTGGTACATTATTCTCATGAGTGCTCAGTTGCTAGATATGTTTGATGTTTTGTGGACCCCCTAGACTGTAGCCTGCCAGACTCCTCTGTCCATGGAATTTTCCAGACAAGAACACTGGAGTAGGTTGCAATTTCCTACTTCAGAAGATCTTCTCAAGCCAGGGATCAAACCCACATCTCTGGTGTCTCCTGCATTGGCAGGTGGATTCTTTACTACTGTTGCCACCTGGGAAGACCTTACTTTCTTTTAATTTTTAGACACTCTTTCTTTTAGTTCTTTTCACATATTTATAATAGTTATTTTAGATCTTTCTCAACTACAGTATCTTGGCTTACTCAAGAACAGGTTCTATTGATTAAATTTTTTTCCTGTGCATGGGCCATACTTGTCTGCTTCTTTGCAAATCTGGTACATTAGTGTTGAAACTAGACATTCAAATAATATAATGTTTATATTATTTTACTGTATATTGTTTATATATTCACTATATATTTATGTTATTATACTATATATATATTTTTTAATATATCTTTTTGTTGTTCAGTCACCAAGTTGTGTCTGACTCTTTGTGACCCCAAGGACTGCAGTGAGTTAGGCTTCCCTGTCCTTCACTGTCTCCCAGAGTTTGCTCAGACTCATGTCCATTGAGTCAGTGATGCTATCCAATCATCTCATGTTCTGTTGCCCCCTTCTCTGGCCCTCAGTCTTTCCCAGCATCAGGGTCTTTCCCAATGAGTAGGCTTTTTGCATCCAGTGACCAAAGTGTTGGAACTTCAGTTTCAGCATCAGTCCTTCCAATGAACATTCAGGATTGATTTCCTTCAGGATTGACTGGTTTGACCTCCTTGCTGTCCAAGGGACTCTCAAGAGTCTTCTCCAACACCACAGTTCAAAAGCATCAATTCTTCTGTGCTCACACTTCTTTATGGTCCAACTCTTACATCCATACAGGACTACTAGAAAAACCATAGCTTTGACTAGATGGACCTTTGTCAGCAAAGCAATGTCTCTGCTTTTTAATACGCCGTCTAGGTTAGTCATAGCTTTTCTTCTAAGAAGCAAGCATCTTTTAATTTCATGGCCACAGTCACCATCTGCAATTATTTTGGAGCCCAAGAAAATAAAGTCTGTCACTGTTTCCATTGCTTCCCATCTCTTTACCATGAAGTTATGGGACTGGATGCCATGATCTTTGGTTTTGGAATATTGAGTTTAAGCCAGCTTTTAACTCTCCTCTTTCACCTTCATCAAGAGGCTCTTAAGTTCCTCTTCAGTTTCTGCCATAAGGGTGGTGTCATCTGCATATCTGAGGTTATTGATATTTCTCCTTCTCAAACTAGTTTTAAAAATTGAAGAGGATGAAACTCAAATGCATTCTATGAAGTCACCATTACTGTGATACCAAATTCAGAAAAAGAAACTACAACAAATGAAAATTACAGGTCAATAGCTCTGATGAATATAGACGCAAAAATTCTCAATAAATGGGATAAAATAACTGTAAATGAAACAACTGACAAAGGATTAATCTCCAGAATATATAAGCAGTTCACACAGTTCAATATCAGGTAAACAAAAGCCCAATCAAAAAATGGGCAGAAGACCTAAACAGATGCTTCTCCAAGGAGATATATAGATAGCCAATAAACACACAAACAGATGCTCAACATCACTAAATATTAGAGAAATGAAAAAAAATAAATAAATAAACTACAGTGAGGTATCACCTCACACCTGTCAGAATGACCACCATCAAAAAATCTACAATCAGTCAATGCTGGAGAAGATGTGGAGACAAGGGAACCCTCTTGCACTGTTGGTGGAAATGTAAATTGATACAGCCACTATGAGAACAGTAGGGACACTCCTTTAAAAACTAGGAATAGAACTTCCTTATGATCCAATAATTTCACTACTGGGCATATACCCTGGGAAAACCTCAATTCTAAAAGACACATGTACCCCAACGTTCATAGCAGCACTATTTACAATAGCTAGGACATGGAAGCAACCTAGATGTCCACGGACAGATGAACGGATAAAGATGTGGTACATATACACAATGGAATATTGCTTAACCATAAAATGAATAGTGAAGTAAGCCAGAAAGAAAAACACCAATACAGTATACTAACGCATATATATGGAATTTAGAAAGATGGTAACAATAACCCTGTGTACGAGACAGCAAAAGAGACACTGATGTATAGATCAGTCTTATGGACTCTGTGGGAGAGGGAGAGGGTGGGGAGATTTGGGAGAATAGCATTGAAACATGTATAATATCATGTATGAAACGAGTCGCCAGTCCAGGTTCGATGCATGGTACTGGATGCTTGGGGCTGGTGCACTGGGACGACCCAGAGGGAGGGTAGGGGAGGGAGGAGGGAGGAGGGTTCAGGATGAGGAACGCGGGTATACCTGTGGCGGATTCATTTTGATATTTGGCAAAACTAATACAATATTGTAAAGTTTAAAAATAAAATAAAATTAAAATGAATGATTTTGTGTAGGTGAGTGAGATGGATGTACCTAAAACCTGTTATGCAGAGTAAAGTAATTCAGAAAGAGAAAAAAAATGTATATTAATGCACATATATGGAATCTAGAAAATGGTATTAATAAACCTATTTGCAGGGAAGGAATGAAGACACAGATGCAGAGACAGACTTGTGGATACAGTGGGGTAAGGAGAGAGTGGGACAATGGAGAAAGTAGCCTTAACATATATACACTACCATGTGTAAAATAGAGAGCTGGTGGGAATTGCTATATAACGCGGGGAAGTTCTGCTCTGTGATGACCTAGAGGGGTGGAGGGGGACAGGGGAGGGAAGTTCAAGAGGGAGGTCATAGGTGTATAATTATAGCTGATTTGTGTTCTTGTATGGCAGAAACCAATACAACATTGTAAAGCAATTTTCCTCCAATTAAAAAATAATTTTTTTAAAAAAGGAGAAAAATTCTCAACAAAATACTAGCAAACCAAATTCAACAATACATAAAAGGTTCACACACCATGATCAAGTAAAATTTATCCTAGGGATGCAAGAATGATTTCATGTCAGCCAATCCATGTGATATACCATATTAACACAAGAAAGAATAAAACACATGAGCATCTCAATAGACACAGCAAGAGCATTTGACAAAATTTAACATTCATTTGTGAAAAAAAAAAACTCTCATCAAAGTTGATACAGAAGGAACATATCTCATCATAATAAAGGCAATTTATGACAAACTCACAGCCTATTTAACATACATTAGAAGTGATATTTAACATAGTTGAAAGTCCTAGTCATAGCAGTCATACAAGATATAAAAGCATCCAAATTGAAAGGGAAGTAGTAAACTATCATTATATGTAGATGACACAATACTATATACAGAGACCACTAAAGCCCCCCTCAAAGGCTATTGGAATAAATGAATTCAGTAAAGTTGCAGGATATAATCTTAACATACAGAAATCTGTTGCTTTTCTATACAATAATAATGAACTGTGAGAAAGTAGGAAAAAATCCTCTTTAAAATTGCATCAAAAGAAATTAAACACCTAGAAATAAGTCTAAGCAGGGCAAAAAACTAGTTTCTGAAAACTACAAAACCTTGATAGAGGAAATTAAAAATGATACAAAGAAATGGAAAGATATCCTGAGCTCTTGTACTGGAGGAATTAATATTGTTAAAATATTAACAAAAGCAATCTACAGATTTAATGCAATTCTTACTAAATTCCAAGCTTGCGGCTCAGACAGTAAACAGTCTGCCTGCAATGCAGGAGACCTGGGTTCGATCCCTGGGTTGTGAAGATCCCCTGGAGGAGAAAACGGTAACCCGCTCTAGTATTCTTGCCTGGAGAATCCCATGGACAAAGGAGCCTGGAGGGCTACGTCCATGGGGTCACAAAAGTTGGACGTGACTAAGCAACTAACACTTTTACTTTCTATTAAATACCAATGATATTTTTCACAAAACTAGAACAAATAATTCTAAAATGTGCATGGAACCACAAAAGTTTCTGAATTGCTAAAGCAATACTGAGAAAAAAAGAACGAAGTCACAGTAATCAACTCAGTATGGTATTGGCACAGACACATATCTCAACGGAATAGAATAAAGAGCCAGAAATAAACCCATGAACTAATGGTCAATCAATCTACAAAAAAAGAAGCAGAAATAGATAATGGAGAAAATATAGTCTCTTCAATAAGTGGTGCTGGGAAATCTAGAAAGCTACACATAAAACAATGAAATTAGAATATTTCCTCACACCATATAGAAAAATAAATGCAAAATGTATTAAAGATCTAAGTGCAAAATCTGAAACCATAAAACTCCTGGAAGAAAGTATAGGAACAATACTCTTTGACATAAATCATAGCAATATTTTTTGAATCTGTCTTCTAAGGCAAAATAAATAAAAGCAAAAATAAATGGTACCAAATTAAACTTTTTACATAAGTTTAAATGGTACCAAATTAAGCTTTTTACATAAAGGAGTCCATCAACAAAACAAAAAGACAACCTACAGAATAGGATAAAATATTAGCAAAAGATATAACCAACAAAGAGTTAACATTCAAACTACATAAACAACTTACGCAACTCAATAACAACAATGGCAACCAATTTAAAAATGGGCAGAAGATCTGAATAGACATTTTCCCTTGGAAGACACAGATGGCGAACAGGCATGTAAAAATGTGCTCAACATCACTAATTATTAGAAAATGCTAATTAAAGCCAGAATGAGGTGTCATTTCACACCTGTCAAAACGGTTATCATCAAAAAGAGCACAAATAACAAATGTTGGTGAAGATGTGGAGAAAAGGGAACCCTGGCACACTGTTGGTGGGAATATAAGCCATTGTGGAAAAAAGTATGGTGATTCCTCATAAAAGTGAAAATAGAACTTCCATACAATCCAGCAACTCCACTCCTAGGTATATGTCTAACAGAATGAAAACACTAACTCAAAAAGATACATGCACCCCAATATTCATAGCAACATTATTTGTAATACTAAAGATCAGAAGCAAACTATTCCATTAATGGATACACGAGTAAAGAAGATTAATATATACACAATGAACTATTTCTCAGCTGTAAAATTAGTGGCTGAGATTTGGAGCAGTATGGATGAACCTGGAGAATATCACATTTCACTAATGTGAAATCTTAAAAAATGAAACAAATAAATATAGCAAAACAGAAAGAGACTCACAAGTATGGAGAACACACTGATATTTACCAGAGGGAATGGAAGAGACGCAGGGTGGGGATAGGTGACTGAGAGGTACAATCTACTATGTGTAAAATGGATAGGCTACAGGGAGGTACTGTACAGCACAGGGAAATATAGCTATTATTTTGTGATGATTTTAAGTGGAGTATAATCAGCAAACATGTTCAGCCACTATGCAGAATACCTACCTGAAACTAATATGAAATTGTAAATCAGTTATACTTCATTAAAATAAATGAACTTAAATCATTATTATTTGCAGATCAAAATGCTAATTGAATTCAAAAAGTAAAATAAAAATAAAATTTATAAACGTTTCATACACAGAGAGAGAAACTTTTGTTTAACAGCAATGCCATCTCCAAGTAGAAATCTGTAAAATCCCATTCACTCAGACGGTAAAGAATCCGCCCGCAATATGGGAGGCCTCAGTTCGATCCCTGGGTTGGGAAGATCCCCTGGAGGAGGACATGGCAACCCACTCCAGTTTTCTTGCCTGGAGAATGCCCATGGATGGAGGAGCCGGGTGGGCTACAGTCCATTGGGTTGCAAAGGGTCAAACACGACTGACTGACTAAACACATTCACAATAACAAAATAATTAAAACTATTCCATTAAGGAATCCTACCATATTCTTCTGTGGGAAGAATTCAAAACTGTAAAGCAGGCCTCCATCATCCTCCGCATTTGTGGGAGGTAGCCTCTAACACCCTGAGGAGGCTTACCTCCCGGTGTATATCCCCTGCACAATGCCCTAACTTTGTGAACTGGACATAATCATTCACTTCCGTTGAATGGAATACGGCAAAAGTAATGGACTTCTGAGATCTATCACTTCTGAGATCAGTTACAAAAATACTCTAGTTTCTGTTTGCTCAGCCTCTATCATTCTCTCTCTGGTTCTGAAGGAAGTCGGAGGCCATGTTGCTGACTTGTAGTGAAACCCATACAGCAAAACACTGACAGGCCCCGAAGAACTGGATCCTGACACCAACCTGAAAGCGGTCTACCCCAGTCTAGCCTTGAGATGACTGCAGCCCCAGCTGGCACATTGATAGCAGGTTTATAAAAGACCTTGAGGTAGAGCCCTCCTGCAGAACCATACCAGAACTCCTGAGGCAAGCCGCATAATGCTTCTGCACCCTGTTTTCTTTTCCATAAAATAAAGAAAATAAAATCGACCAGGATGAGTTGTTTCAGGGGGATTAAGATTACAATCCTTGTAAGAGTGTGTGTCTGTGTATGTCTGTGTGTATGCAATAAACAGGTACAAATACTCAGTTTCACTGGTAGTAATGGAAATGCACGTTAAATTAATGAAAAATTTTACCAGTAGATTATCAATAAAGGCTGATAATATAAAGTGTTGATGAGGATGTGAGAGGAGTTCTCTTACCATTGGGGGAAGAGATACAAACAAGCATAAACTGCTTAGAGAAAATTTTAGAATATCCAGGAAAATCAATCAATCACTTAGAAATCTATCTCAGAGACATAAAGATTTCTTTACATTTGTAAACAAAAATTTAAATTAGTCCAATGTCTATCAGTAGGGAAATGGTTAAGATACTTAGTACTCAGTTCAGTTCAGTTCAGTCGCTCAGTCTTTGCGACCCCATGAACTGCAGCATGCCAGGCCTCCCTGTCCATCACCAACTCCCGGAGTTCACTGAGACTCACGTCCATCAAGTCAGTAATGCCATCCAGCCATCTCATCCTTTGTCGTCCCCTTCTCCTCCTGCCCCCAATCCCTCCCAGCATCACAGTCTTTTCCAATGAGTCAGCTCTTTGCATGAGGTGGCCAAAGTACTGGAGTTTCAGCTTTAGCATCATTCCTTCCAAAGAAATCCCAGGGCTGATCTCCTTCAGAATGGACAGGTTGGATCTCCTTGCAGTCCAAGGGACTCAAGAGTCTTCTCCAAAACCACAGTTCAAAGACATCAATTCTTCGGCGCTCAGCCTTCTTCACAGTCTAACTCTCACATCCATACATGACCACAGGAAAAACCATAGCCTTGACTAGACGGACCTTTGTTGGCAAAGTAATGTCTCTGCTAGCCACACTTAAAAACAGTATGAAAAAGCCGACAAAAGACACATATACCAAAATATTGATTCATTTTACTTCAAGTGAAAAAATTTTTTAAATTATATGTGGAATATACACACACACACACACACATACACACACACGTGTGTGCTGTGCTATCACTTCAGTCACGTCTGACTCTTTGTGACCCTATGGACTGTAGCCCACCAGGCTCCTCTGTCCATGGGATTCTCCAGGCAAGAATACTGGAGTGGGTGGCCCTGCTCTCCTCCGGGAGGTCTTCCCAACCCAGGGATCAAACCCATATCTCTTATGTCTCTTGAATTGGCAACCAGGTTCTTTACCACTAGTACCACCTGGGAAGCCCATACATATGTACAAACATATGTAGTGTATAATACATATACGTAAACATGCATGTATACACATTCAATATATAGATATAAATAATAATATATGGACTTCCCTGGTGGCTCAGATGGTAATGTATCTGCTTGCAATGTGGGAGACCGGGGTTCAATCCCTGGGTTGGGAAGATCTCCTGGACATTCAATATATAGATATAAATAATAATATATATAACTATGCAAATATATAGAAAAGGTTTTTAGGATGCCTTCCAAATCATTTATGTTGGGTACCTAGAGCAAGACATGGAATCTTATTGCCAGAGGAATAAGGGGTGATGCCAAGGTTTTACTGCTGCTTTTGTTGTTGTTTTTCACTTACTAGTATTATTCTCAAATATTTTCACTTCTTTGAAAAGAGCATGCATTCTTGCATTACCTTTATGATTTATGTTTTGTTGCCACTTAGCATTCAAAAAATTTACTCAATTAAAAATGTCACAACGTTTAGTTTTGTTTTACACTTCTTAGCCTAGTGTTTTTCTCCTATCATTATCCCTATTGCCTATTTAGTATTAAATTATCTGGCTATATTTCAGTGGAAGTGAACTGGCTTCCTTTTCTCTATTAAGAAAATACTATTGATGCTTTTGAACTGTGGTGTTGGAGAAGACTCTTGAGAGTCCCTTGGACTGCAAGGAGATCCAACCAGTCCATTCTGAAGGAGATCAGCCCTGGGATTTCTTTGGAAGGAATGATGCTAAAGCTGAAACTCCAGTACTTTGGCCACCTCATGCGAAAGGTTGACTCATTGGAAAAGACTGTGATGCTGGGAGGGATTGGGGGCAGGAGGAAAAGGGGACGACAGAGGATGAGATGGCTGGATGGTATCACTGACTTGATGGATGTGGGTTTGGGTGAACTCTGGGAGTTGGTGATGGACAGGGAGGCCTGGCGTGCTGCAATTCATGGGGTCACAAAGAGTCGGACACGACTGAGCGACTGAACTGAACTGAACTGAATAAAGATAGTATAAAATCCAGTACCCTCTAAACTGTCCCAAATTTCCTAAACAGACATAATAGAATTTATTTCTCTCATAAAAATTCACAGGATCTCCTTTCATTTGTTGGTTTAGAAATATTTAGGCATTTGGCAACTCTGTCAGATTTAAGCAAAACTTACAAAGCTGATATGGTTTATTCAGAGAACAAAAGTTATGCCTTTAGAAACAGAACTGGCCTCATTTTTTCATCAAGGCATACATGGCAACAGAAAATATTTTACAAGATCCAGAGTAACTGTTACATGCATCTAAAATATTATTTAATTTATTCTTATCTATTTAAGTCTTTTCTCAGGGTCAAAGGCATCTTTATATCAAGGTGCTTTTATATATCATTGTTTTGAAAGAAACAGTAAAAGTCAAGTTCCTTGAGAGTACATTAAATTATATGCCAGTTAACAGTCTTAGAGAGATGGCTTAAAAATAAATTGTCCATAATACCTTTTAATAAAGGAGCTAAACACACTTTTTTATTCTGTGTTAAAAACAGACGCCTGTATGGCACTGTATGGAATCCCATTTGCCATGTATATTTTGATTAATATTATGCTGGGTAATCTGCTCTATGTGGTCTAGGTTCAGTAACCTCACTGTAAAATAATGAGCCTTCAAGAATAAAAAATATGCTCACTATAAAGTTGCATATTCTGAGAAGCCAGTGAATGTATTCAAATGAAATGAAAAAATGAGGTTTTCACCCAGTAAATTTGCTTGAAGTGAAACTTACATTTCTCAATTTGTATTTAGCTGTCAGTCTGTGCACTAAAAACTGGACGAGCTATCAACCTTTTGCATATGTTTTCTATAAATACCTTTTCTTCTCTGATTCAACTGCCATAGGACTCTGCAGAAGTAGTGGTCTTAAGGGAGCTTACAGCAACTGGGAGGCAGCCAATGGCAGTGAGTTCACACACTAAGTGGCATCTTCAGAAAAGGACCAGCACTCATATTTTATGAAATATGTAACATGATTTACCCAAGGTTGTCAGAAGAGATGAATTTCATCCAATGCAAGGTAATAAATAGTAATATGTGCTGCATACATTTGACTTATAACCCTTGGCATTTCGAAACCAAATTCGTCTGAAGAATTCATTTTATACATCATAAAGTTTTCTATTGTTTTCCTGTTTTGGCTGTCTTTGTCAACAGACTTCTTATGAAAATATCATTTAAAATTGTAAATGAAGCAATATTTTTGAGACTACTCACCTAGGACTTTCTTTCCAGGCAATGCTTGCGAAAGGAAACTTAGCAGTGTACAAAGTGGTTGGTTCAGTAAATCAGAACCTTGGTCAGGGGAAAAAAAAAACACAGTAAGTTGTTTTTCTTGATTATGGGAAATCTGTTACTAAAGTTTAGCACTATTTTCCCTCATGAAATATTTAATATCTTTTATAAACACAGAAAATTTATTTTGTTATAATTGTTATATTTGGAGTGAAATTTGAAGGCTCCAATAATGTACAGATATAAATTTTTGATTCAAGGCAGAACATTTTTCATTACATACAGCTTCTCCCCAGGTTCCAAAAACCTAATGAATGGCCTCATTTGCTGTTGTCCAGTGGATAATTGTTACAAAATCACTCAGATAGCTACATCACATATAGGTTTGCATTTAGGTTTACATTTTATTTTTTTATTTTGTCCCCTCACATAACCATACAACTATTTAAAATTCTCATATATGTCAATTATAGCTATCTAATTAAGGTGTAGCACCATATTATAACCATATATAAGATACATAATTTCAAAATATGGTATCCATATTTCCCCATGTAAGATTGTATATTTTCAAATAACATCCTTAGAGAGATTTCAATATCTGGCTATGTTCATAAAACACAAAGCAAGTGAAGGAACACCCCTCAATTCATACACTATTTTGCCAAATACATACACACTCTCCATGTAATACAGACACTGCCCCTGAAAGTATGCCTGCTCTTTCGCTAGGGATTCTATTCTAAAGTTTCTCCTGACATATCCTTTTGAGTTCACAATAGAAACTTGAAGCTGGCCCCTGTAACAAGGCCCCAGAGACTCTGCATTTGCAGTAGCTCCTTACATCTCAATAATAGAAAACAAGACTTGGGAATAGGTGTATCTTCTCAATCTTATGGGGAATGTGAAGGCTACTACTTGAATTATTCATTGAGCAGGGAACAGGAAGATTATGTGACCACAGCCCACCTTTGCAACTGAACATTTTTACATCATTATAAAAAAACATGCATTACACATCTGTCATGGTGCTGGACCAGGCAATGTGTAAACTGAATTTATGAGAATTATCCTCCATAAATTTCCAGTTAGGACATAACTGAATTTCTGTAAGACAGATAATAAACATATACTTATGTAAATTATACAAATATGTCCATAAATTCGTTAACCAAGGCTTGAGTTTTTGTTTTTTATATCAGTTTTTCTGGACCAAAAAGTAGTAGGATAAGATTTTCATAACTGAGAGGGGAGTCAGAACAAAAGTAAACTTCTGCATTCTTCAATCTGAATCAGTCTTCAGTCCCCAAATTTTATACATAGTGAGAATAAAGTATTTATAATTCCACCATTGTTACCATGAAAAGGTTTTGATATAAGTCAGCAGGTAAATTTTGTGCAATCTTCAGTAACTGAAGATCTGAGCAAACTCTGGGAGATAGTGAAGGACAGGGGTGCCTGATATGCTGCAGTCCATGGGATCGCAGTCGGACACAACTTAGTGACTGAAGGATAACACAAACAACTGAAGGTAAACTGAGAAAGGAAATTAACAAAATTGTTCCTGTGTTCACACTCAGATTGACTAATGATTTTGCTTAGCTAAACATAGCTGTCATGAAATGCTGTCCTTCTTAGGAGAATAGTAGAAACTCTATAGCAGCTGTATTCAAACATCATTTTTATAATATAATAAACCCTTAATTTAAAACCTAGTAATTAAACCAGATCGTATTTTTTTCTTCGTTTACTTTATTTGTAGTATGCTGGGCACTGGAAAAACTGAGATGATGAAAATCTCTGCTTTCAATAAGCTCCTAATCTAATAATCAGAGAATAGTAAAGAATCATTCAAATAAATAGATAATTATAATACAGTACCCTGCATACAGTGTTAAGAGAATTCAGAGAATATCTGTCTATCTCAGACTGAATATATACAGACTATATCCCACAGGATAATCACAAGTTACAAAGATAGAGTAAAAACCTGGGGGTGCTATGGGAGTAAGGCTGAGGAATGGTGACGAAAAGAGGAACATTTCCCACAGTGAGGACCTCGTGCAAAGTCTCAGAGACACAGAAGGATTTTCTCTCTTCTCAGAATTGCTTATGGGGGGAGAGTTAAAGGAAAAGTAATACGTGGCATTTGTCATTTTGACTAGCACAATTGGCACAACCTTGAAAAGAGTGAGCCTTTATAAAAGCAAGAAGACTGCCCTGTTCATCACTTCAAATAAAAATATTAGCAATATGTTACAGACGAAGATAAAGAATTAGAACGCATTGTTATTATAAATCCTCCCTGTACTTAGAAGAATCAATAATCTTATTTCCTGAATATTCCCCTAATCTCTAATGAACAGACTGGCAACTTTGTAATAATGATAGCAGTCAACTTTAGATATATATACCCTATTGCCCGAATTCCATCACTTACTCCCAGTTTACAAAAAATTACTAATATTAGAAGAATAACTAAATCACCTCCTAGATTGAATAATAAACTCTTATGCAAAGTCCATCTTTAGTGAAAGCATTTCAGTCCTGGTGAAATGATTTTAAAGGACCCCAAAATATATTTGGAATGTTCCCACGGCCAGACTGTAGCAAAGGTTAGAATCCAAATACCTTCCTTTATTTTTCTCCCAAATTTAAAATCCTGCCTGAAGATGGCCATACCAGGGAATTTTTTGTTTTTTTAAAGAACACAGATGAAACATCACCTTTGGCCAGTCTGTATATTGTTGTTAGTTAAATTATGTGTGGTTTGAATAATGAATCTTCTCTTGTTTATATGAAGCTTATTGGGAACATAAGCTTTATTTTCAGTAAAACCATAAAACGGAAAAAACTAACATTCAGAATGGGAATATAATATTTAAACAAACACATTTAAAACCTCATGCTTTAGGAGAAAACAGCTCAGAAAGGGACTCCTCAGCCGATAGGCAGACATTAGGTTGACCAAAACGTTTGTTTGGGTTTTCTGTAAGATGTTACAGAACACTTTGGCCAATCCATTACTACATTACCTCAGGATTAGAACTTTAGGTTCTCTTACCACATGCGAAGTTGAGAAGTTGAAGAAGATAGATCTGAAGAAATTAAAAAAAAAAAAAAATACAACATGGAGAAAATTTAGTTGAGAGAGAGGTTGTGAGACGTGGAGGAAAAGAAAGGTTCAAAACTCATCAGAAAATTCTAGGAAGAGAGGAAGACTAGAGAAAGAGTATATGCAGAATGGTGGAATGGTAATAGAAGATTTTCCAGAAAGTCATAAACTCAAGATACATGAAGGACAATAACTGTCAAGAAGGAAAAATTAAAATTATTTATAAACATTGCCATTTTCTTTTGGACTTAATAGTAGATAAAATTTATATTATTGTTATTAAAAGTATTTTAAAAGTTACAATGGAAAGCATTTTCCAAACGTTTACAAGAGAAAATAGAAAATTTGCACTAAATGCCATTGTAGTTTAAATACCACTGCAAATGAAGCTGTGGTGGGGGTTAAGTGCGCACTTGTTTTAGTAAAGCTTCTTTTTCCTTTCTTTTTTAAAGAGTCAGCTCAGCTAAGAACTGTCTTATACCTCAACAAATTATAAAACTGCAGGGCTCTTGGATCCAGGGCTCTTTGAAGGAAATAGACTAACCTGATATTGTACTTAGCCCCCACAGTATGTTATTTACTTGTCTTATGTGGTTTTATGCAGGACATATTCATTCTGAAGATGGGAGTTGCTTATATGAAAAGGTATATTAAATCAGAATCTAGGCAAGAAACAAGCAAGTAATATGCAAAATGAAAAGGCTAAGCATAATTAATTAACAACTCAAAATTTTCAGAATGTGAAACTAGATTAAATACTATAGAGATTTAGCTGAGAAAACTGTATTCTTAACATTATTTCATATCATTTTCTAATGAGTAAATCGACTGAAGCTTATTCATTGAAGAACTCCATGCCCAAGAGTCTAAAAAATGAACAAGGCAATGTAGAATAAACCAGCTCACACTCCAGTTGAGGAAATGGGCATGATAAAATTAATGAATATTATGTTAAAATATAAGTGTATAATATTGTTACAAATAATAATGTACCTAGTTATATAGCATGACTGGTTAGAGAATGAGACACTCTTAAATTTAAATTTTCATGTGTATTTAATATCTCCAAATATGATACATAAAACTCATCACCCAGCTTAAGAAGTAAAATAGTTCCCACACATTTGAAACTCAGTGAGTTCTTGTCCCCAATAATGTGTCCCTTCTCCACTGAGATTTTTGTCTCAAAATAAGTTAAAACCTAGACTCACCTCAATTAAATGTATAATGCTAAAGAAAAATATAGTATTTTAAAAGCCATCCAAAAATGCACTCATAATTTTGAAGACAAATTAAAATCTAATAGTAACAATGAAAACCACAAATCATTGGAATATTATATTTAAATAATAATATAAAGTAGAATAGATCTATATATCCTGAGAAATTATCTTTCAATAATAAGTGAAAAAGAATACTTTTAAGCAAATAAAAATTGAGACACTTTGCTAGAATAAGACCTTCACTAAAGAAAATAATAAAGATGGACTTTAGGATGAGAGAAAATCAACCTAGAAAAAATGATAAGCATATGGATAAATCTAAAATAATATGGGTAGAGTAAATAATATAACTGTCTAGTTTAGGAGGTTAAAAAGTTTTTAAAAACAGTGAAAAATTCTGGGCAATAATACCATGTAATGAGAGGAAGAATGTTTGCAGTTAAAGCATTTTGAACTCTCATTTTAAGAGCTACACTGCATACCCGCAAAATCCAACTATATGCTATCTATAATAAACACTAGTAACCACAGTACTGAAAGACAGAAGATAAAAGGATAGGGGAAATATTTTACACCAAAACATAACCATAGTAACCACAGAAACCAATACAACCATTTAATTTTATCGATAACATAAATTTTAGGGAAAATAATTAGAGCTAAAGAGAAACTACATACATTGATAGTATGTTTAATTCACCAAGATACAATATTCCAAATTGGTGTGCATCTAAAACATAGCTTCCAAATACGAAAGAAAAAAATGAACGACTGGAAAATATTGACAAATCCATAACAAGGGAAGTACTTCCTTTTCTATTTTCTGCGTAAATGCTTGGAAAATGCTTTTTCTTATGACTTTTGAAATGCTTTTAATAACAATAATATAAACATTATCTACTGTTAAGTCCAAAAGAAAATGTCGGCAGAGGACATCAGGCACCCAGAAAAGCAACCCAGCTCTTCAAAAGGAGCATTCCTCCCTCCCTCCCCTCAGCACGACTGAACAAGTAAGCCTAAAAAAAAAAAAAAGTGTCCTCCACCATCCCCTTTGTGTCAGGGCAGAAACCAGATACTGAAGAGACTAGCAAACAGAAGAAGATATAACAGAGGGAAACGCCTTGGAAGCTACAGGCAATAGACCAAAACCCTGTGGTTACTCACCACACAAGGGCCAATAAGTTCCAGGGCAAGACATACCAAGCAAATTCTCCAGCAACAAAGGAACACAGCCCTGAGCTTCAAGATACAGGCTGCCCAAAGTCACCCCAAAACTATAGACATCTCATAACTCATTACTGGACATTTCATTGCACTCCAGAGAGAAGAAATACAGCTCCACCCACCAGAACACCGACACAAGCTTCCCTAACCAGGAAACCTCGACAAGCCACCTGTACAAACCCACACACAGTGAGGAAACGCCACAATAAAGAGAACTCCACAAACTGCCAGAATACAGAAAGGACACCCCAAACTCAGCAATTTAAACAAGATGAAGAGACAGAGGAATACTCAGCAGATAAAGGAACAGAATAAATGCCCACCAAACCAAACAAAAGAGGAAGAGATAGGGAATCTACCTGATAAAGAATTCCGAACAATGATAGTGAAATTGATCCAAAATCTTGAAACTAAAATGGAATCACAGATAAATAGCCTGGAGACAAGGATTGAGAAGATGCAAGAAAGGTTTAACAAGGACCTAGAAGAAATAAAAAGAGTCAATATATAATGAATAATGCAATAAATGAAATTAAAAACACTCTGGAGGCAAATAAATAGTAGATTAACAGAGGCAGAAGATAGGATTAGTGAATTAGAAGATAGAATGGTAGAAATAAATGAATCAGAGAGGATAAAAGAAAAACGAATTAAAAGAAATGAGGACAATCTCAGAGACCTCCAGGACAATATTAAACGCTACAACATTGAATCATAGGGGTTCCAGAAGAAGAAGACAAAAAGAAAGACCATGAGAAAATACTTGAGGAGATAATAGTGGAAAACTTCCTAAAATGGGGAAGGAAATAATCACCCACGTCCAAGAAACCCAGAGAGTCCCAAACAGGATAAAACCCAAGGCGAAAACACCCCAAGACACATATTAATCAAATTAACAAAGATCAAACACAAAGAACAAATATTAAAAGCAGCAAGGGAAAAACAACAAATAACACACAAGGGAATTCCCATAAGGATAACAGCTGATCTTTCAATAGAAACTCTTCAAGCCAGGAGGGAATGGCAAGACATACTTAAAATGATGAAAGAAAATAACCTACAGCCCAGATTATTGTACCCAGCAAGGATCTCATTCAAGTATGAAGGAGAAATCAAAAGCTTTTCAGACAAGCAAAAGCTGAGAGAATTCTGCACCACCAAACCAGCTCTCCAACAAATACTAAAGGATATTCTCTAGACAGGAAACACAAAAACAGTGTATAAACTCGAACCCAAAACAATAAAGTAAATGGCAACGGGATCATACTTATCAGTAATTACCTTAAACGTAAATGGGTTGAATGCCCTAACCAAAAGACAAAGATTGGCTGAATGGATACAAAAACAAGACCCCTACATATGTTGTCTACAAGAGACCCACCTCAAAACAGGGGACACATACAGACTGAAAGTGAAAGGCTAGAAAAAGATTTTCCATGCAAATAGGGACCAAAAGAAAGCAGGAGTAGCAATACTCATATCAGATAAAATAGACTTTAAAACAAAGGCTGTGAAAAGAGACAAAGAAGGTCACTACATAATGATCAAAGGATCAATCCAAGAAGAAGATATAACAGTTATAAATATATATGCACCCAACACGGGAGCACCACAGTACGTAAGACAAATGCTAACAAGTATGAAAGGAGAAATTAACAATAACACAATAATAGTGGGAGACTTTAATACCCCACTTACACCTATGGATAGATCAACTAAACAGAAAATTAACAAGGAAACACAAACTTTAAACGATACAATAGACCAGTTAGACCTAATTGATGTCTATAGGACATTTCATCCCAAAACAATGAATTTCACCTTTTCAAGCAAGCACATGGAACCTTCTCCAGGATCGATCACATCCTGGGCCATAAAGCTAGCCTTGGTAAATTCAAAAAAATAGAAATCGTCCCAAGCATCTTTTCTGACCACAATGCAGTAAGATTAGATCTCAATTACAGGAGAAAAACTATTAAAAATTCCAACATATGGAGGCTGAACAACACGCTGCTGAATAACCAACAAATCACAGAAGAAATCAAAAAAGAAATCAAAATTTGCATAGAAACGAATGAAAATGAAAACACAAAAACCCAAAACCTGTGGGACACGGTAAAAGCAGTCCTAAGGGGAAAGTTCATAGCAATACAGGCACACCTCAAGAAACAAGAAAAAAGTCAAATAAATAACCTAACTCTACACCTAAAGGAACTAGAAAAGGAAGAAATGAAGAACCCCAGGGTTAGTAGAAGGAAAGAAATCTTAAAAATTAGAGCAGAAATAAATGCAAAAGAAACAAAAGAGACCATAGCAAAAATCAACAAAACCAAAAGCTGGTTCTTTGAAAGGATAAATAAAATTGACAAACCATTAGCCAGACTCATCAAGAAACAAAGGGAGAAAAATCAAATCAACAAAATTAGAAACGGAAGTGGAGAGATCACAACAGACAACACAGAAATACAAAGGATCATAAGAGACTACTATCAACAATTATATGCCAATAAAATGGACAACGTGGAAGAAATGGACAAATTCTTAGAAAAGTACAACTTTCCAAAACTCGACCAGGAAGAAATAGAAAATCTTAACAGACCCATCACAAGCATGGAAATTGAAACTGTAATCAAAAATCTTCCAGCAAACAAAAGCCCCGGTCCAGACGGCTTCACAGCTGAATTCTACCAAAAATTTAGAGAAGAGCTGACACCTATCCTGCTCAAACTCTTCCAGAAAATTGCAGAGGAAGGTAAACTTCCAAACTCATTCTATGAGGCCACCATCACCCTAATACCAAAACCTGACAAAGATGCCAAAAAAAAAAACTACAGGCCAATATCACTGATGAACATAGATGCAAAAATCCTTAACAAAATTCTAGCAATCAGAATCAACAACACATTAAAAAGATCATACACCATGATCAAGTGGGCTTTATCCCAGGGATGCAAGGATTCTTCAATATCCGCAAATCAATCAATGTAATACAGCACATTAACAAATTGAAAAATAAAACCATATGATTATCTCAGTAGATGCAGAGAAAGCCTTTGACAAAATTCAACATCCATTTATGATAAAAACTCTCCAGAAAGCAGGAATAGAAGGAACATACCTCAACATAATAAAAGCTATATATGACAAACCCACAGCAAACATTATCCTCAATGGTGAAAAATTGAAAGCATTTCCTCTAAAGTCAGGAACAAGACAAGGGTGCCCACTTTCACCATTACTATTCAACATAGTTTTGGAAGTTCTGGCCACAGCAATCAGAGCAGAAAAAGAAATAAAAGGAATCCAAATTGGAAAAGAAGAAGTAAAAAACTCTACTATTTGCAGATGACATGATCCTCTACATGGAAAACCCTAAAGATTCCACCAGAAAATTACTAGAACTAATCAATGACTATAGTAAAGTTGCAGGATATAAAATCAACACACAGAAATCCCTTGCATTCCTATACACTAATAATGAGAAAACAGAGAGAGAAATTAAGGAAACAATTCCATTCACCATTGCAACGGAAAGAATAAAATACTTAGGAATATATCTACCTAAAGAAACTAAAGACCTATATATAGAAAAAAAACTATAAAACACTGGTGAAAGAAATCAAAGAGGACACTAATAGATGGAGAAATATACCATGTTCATGGATTGGAAGAATCAATATAGTGAAAATGAGTACACTACCCAAAGCAATTTATAGATTCAACGCAATCCCTATCAAGCTACCAACAGTATTCTTCACAGAGCTAGAACAAATAATTTCACAATTTGTATGGAAAAACAAAAAACCTCGAATAGCCAAAGCGATCTTGAGAAAGAAGAATGGAACTGGAGGAATCAACCTACCTGACTTCAGGCTCTACTACAAAGCCACAGTTATCAAGACAGTATGGTACTGGCACAAAGACAGAAATATAGATCAATGGAATAAAATAGAAAGCCCAGAGATAAATCCATGCACATATGGACACCTTATCTTTGACAAAGGAGGCAAGAATATACAATGGATTAAAGACAATCTCTTTAACAAGTGGTGCTGGGAAAACTGGTCAACCACTTGTAAAAGAATGAAACTAGACCACTTTCTAACACCATACACAAAAATAAACTCAAAATGGATTAAAGACCTAAACGTAAGACCAGAAACTATAAAACTCCTAGAGGAGAACATAGGCAAAACACTCTCCGACATACATCACAGCAGGATCCTCTATGACCCACCTCCCAGAATATTGGAAATAAAAGCAAAATAAACAAATGGGACCTAATTAACCTTAAAAGCTTCTGCACATCAAAGGAAACTATTAGCAAGGTGAAAAGACAGCCTTCAGAATGGGAGAAAATAATAGCAAATGAAGCAACTGACAAACAACTGATCTCAAAAATATACAAGCAACTCCTACAGCTCAACTCCAGAAAAATAAACGACCCAATCAAAAAATGGGCCAAAGAACTAAATAGACATTTCTCCAAAGAAGACATACAGATGGCTAACAAACACATGAAAAGATGCTCAACATCACTCATTATCAGAGAAATGCAAATCAAAACCACTATGAGGTACCATTTCACGCCAGTCAGAATGGCTGCGATCCAAAAGTCTACAAATAATAAATGCTGGAGAGGGTGTGGAGAAAAGGGAACCCTCTTACACTGTTGGTGGGAATGCAAACTAGTACAGCCACTATGGAGAACAGTGTGGAGATTCCTTAAAAAACTGGAAATAGAACTGCCTTATGATCCAGCAATCCCACTGCTGGGCATACACACTGAGGAAACCAGAAGGGAAAGAGACACGTGTACCCCAATGTTCATCGCAGCACTTTTTATAATAGCCAGGACATGGAAGCAACCTAGATATCCATCAGCAGATGAATGGATAAGAAAGCTGTGGTACATATACACAATGGAGTATTACTCAGCCATTAAAAAGAATACATTTGAATCAGTTCTAATGAGGTGGATGAAACTGGAGCCTATTATACAGAGTGAAGTAAGCCAGAAGGAAAAACATCAATACAGTATACTAACGCATATATATGGAATTTAGGAAGATGGTAACAATAACCCGGTGTACGAGACAGCGAAAGAGACACTGATGTATAGAACAGTCTTATGGACTCTGTGGGAGAGGGAGAGGGTGGGAAGATTTGGGAGAATGACATTGAAACATGTAAAGTATCATGTAAGAAACGAGTTGCCAGTCCAGGTTCGATACACGATACTGGATGCTTGGGGCTAGTGCACTGGGACGACCAAGAGGGATGGTATGGGGAGGGAGGAGGGAGGAGGGTTCAGGATGGGGAACACATGTATACCTGTGGCGGATTCATTTTGATATTTGGCAAAACTAATACAATTATGTAAAGTTTAAAAATAAAATAAAATTAAAAAAAAAAAAAAAAAATGTCAACGTTTGAAAATAACTTTTCCAATTCTGTCCCATAATAGACTGTTTTCTCTTACGTAATTACAGAATCCAAAAGTCTAAAATGAAGATCATCCAAAGATACCGATGATACAAACATCCTGAAAAACTATTAATATTAAAAACATAACTTTTCCCAAGGGACTTGACAAGTATCATATTTGGATGTTTAATTTATTTTCCTAGAATTAATGCCTGAATGTGCTTTGCGCTCAGTCATGTCCCACTCTTTGCGACCCTGTGGGCTGCAACCCAGCAGGCTTTTCTGTCCACGGGATTCTTCAGGCAAGAATACTGGAGTGGGTTGCCATGCCCTCCTCCAGGGGATCCTCCCCACACAGGGATCGAACCCATGTCTTCTGTGTCTTCTGCATCACAGGAGGACTCTGTACTGCTGAGCCATCGAGGAAGAGAACCTAAATAAATATATGATTGCCACAGTGGCCATAGAGTTCCTGTGATATCCTTAGCAAGTTGTTTGATTAATTTCTGTCTTTATGGACATAAAGAGAATTTTAAAACAAATGTGCTTTTTAATAGATAAATACTACTGTACACCTTAAAATAAAATTATTTCATATATAAACATGCTGGATATGCGTGCTAAATTTGCCTTGTTGTCTTATAAACACTGAAATATAGGATTTGTTGACTTTTATTACTACTTATCTTTTTCAGGCATATAATAATGTGGTTGGGGAATGATAATAACCATATGAAAATTTAATATAATTGTGGCTTTCTAGCGTCTGGTACACTGTAGCAGTCAAAAGCAATAGAACTGTTCACCTTCTTATTGGATTTCATCATAACTTCCATGCAGATAGCTTTTTCTTTAAAGTTGTAATAATACTGTTTTAATTCTGTTTTACTTAGAAAGTATATTCTATCATATGAGTTGATATATAATTCTTGATATTTCAAAACTTTAACTTACATTATTCAATGTTCAAAATGTTGAACAAATTATACAGTGTTTTATGTATTGATGGGTTTCACCAGGTGCCACTAGCAGTAAAGAACCACCTGACAACGCAGGAGCTGTAAGAGACTTGAGTTCAAACCCTGGGTTGGGAAGATCCCCTGGAGGAGGAAATGGCAAACCACTCCAGCATGCTTGCCTGGAGAAGTCAATGGATGGAGAAGCCTGACAGGTTATATATAGTCCATGGGGTTGAAAAGAGTCAGACAGGACAGAGCCACTAACAGCTTATGCAATGATACTAAATTACATTGATATTAAATGTATATATCTTTATGCACTGATACTAAATTACATTTTCTAATGTCTAATGCAGACAGTTACTTTTTTCTTATGTCATAATTTCATACTTTTTTCCTAAAAAAAATTTCAAATTTATATTTTATGAAGAGTAACACTACCACGTTCAAATCAAATTTTGATGTATTTAAATTCTAATGTTTTCTATGCATTCATTAAAACTGATATTTTTGATAATATAAAATAGCCCTTTCCAGGATTATACTCTATATATCCAACTATTCAAATTTCCATTTAAATCTCCTAAGATTGTATAGTTTACATTTAAAGTTTTTCCACATATTAAAATTCAATTGTATCGCAAAATATTTTATATATTTGCTGCTCTGATGAATCTTTCCTTATTAAAATTATATTTATTTTCTAGCTGTTAATTATTGGAGAGGGGATTAAACCAGTCAATCTTAAAGGAAATCTTAAAGAAAATCTTAAATTCAACCCTGAATACTCATTAGAAGGACTGATACTGAGTCTGAAACTCTAATACTTCAATGCCAACTCATTGGAAAAGTCTCTAATGCTGGAAAAGACTGAGAGCAGAATGAGAAGACAGTGCCAGAGGATGAGATGACTGGATAGCATCACTGATGCAATGGACATACACATGGGCAGACTCTGGGAGATGGTGAGGGACAGGAAGGCCTGGCAGGCTGCAGTCCATGGAGTCACAAAGAGCTGGACATGACTGGGCGACTGAGCAATAACAACAATTATTGGAAAATAAAAATAGAGGAAAATTTCTATCTTTATATTAGGAGCAAATATTTATTAGTCTATGATGGATTTACATGGATATTCTACGTATATAACTATTTTTAAAAGGATATACTATGTACTGATGAAAGAGTTCATCAACCCTAAACCTGCCATAAAAGAAATGTAAAAGGGTCTTCTCTAAGTGGAAAAGTAGAATCTACAGGAAAAGAAAAACCCCACAAGGAAAGGAAAATATATATAAGAAGGACTAACAATCAACCACTTAAATAAGCTAGTATGAACATTAAAAGACAAAAAATTGAAAAACCAACTATAGACATATTAAATAGTTCAGGGGTAAACATGAAGCTATAAAATATGAAAAACAAAAATGTGAGTGATGGGAGTAAAAAGTTTAGATCTTTTAGAATATGTTGAGACTTAAATGACTACCAGTTTAAAACAGGTAGATATAGTTAAAGGTCAACACACAGGATCCCCATGGCAACCACAAATCAAAAACCTACAATAGATATACAAAAAATAAAAAGAAAGAAACACAGATACAATTATAGAAAACCAGCAAACCACAAGAGAGGACAAAAAACAAGAACAGATAAGAACTGTAAAATAAATGGAAACCAAGTAATAAAATGGCAGCAAGGACATGTGTGTGTTAATTTGTTTCAGTCATGTTATGAAATAGCTGACATTCGAATTATCAGAAATGACTAGAAAGTCAGGGAAGTGATACTAATATCAGATGAAACAGACTTTGAAGCAAAAACTATAAGAAAAGACAAAGAAGGGGATTATGTGATAAAGGTATCAATACAAAAGAGGATATCACACTCATAAACACAGAGGCACCCAAAAGCAGAACACTTCAATATACAAAGCAAATACTAACAGACATAAAAGGAAAAAGTGACAATAATACAATAACAGTAGGAGAGTTTAAACCCCACTTACAACAGTGGACAGATCACTCAGACAGAAACCAATAAGAAAACATTAGTCTTAAATGACACAACAGACCAACTGGACTTACAGATGTAGAGTATTCCAAACACAAACAGCAAAACACACACTTTTCAAGTGCACACAGAACATTTTCCAAGACAGATCACATGCAAGGCCACAAAATGAATCTCAACCAATTTTAAAGGATAGAAATTATATCAAGCATTTTTTGTAACCACAATAGTATAAAACTAGAAATCCATTACAGGAAGAACAAGTGGGAAAATAAACACGTGAAGACTAAACAACATACTACTGAAAAAATGACTGGGTCAATGAAGAAACCATAGGGAAAGTTAGAAATACCTTGAAACAAGTGAAAATGGAAACACAACACTCCAAAGTCCATGGGAGGCAGCAAAAGCAGTCCTCAGAGGGAAGTTTATCATACAGATATTCTTCAAGAAACAAGAAAAATCTCAAATAAACAACCTAACCTACCACATAAAGAAATTAGCAAAAGAAGAACAAAAAGCACAAGGTCAGCAGAAAGACGTAAATAACAAAGACCAGAGAGGAAATAAGTAAAACAAAGATCAACAACAATAGAAAAGATCAATGAAACCAAGAGTTGGTTTTTTGAAAGATAAACAAAATCGATAAACATTTAGCCAGCTCACCAAGAAGAAGGAAGAGAGGACCCAAATAAACAAATAAGAAATGAAAGAGGAGAAATAACAACTGATACCACAGAGATACAAAAAAGTATAAGAGAATATTATAAACAGTTACAGGCCAGCAAATTGGACAACCTAGAAGAAATGTACAAATTTCTAGAAATTTACAAACTGCCGAGGCTGAATCAAGAAGAAACAGACAATATGAACAAGCTAATCAATAATGGCACCCCACTCCAGTACTCTTGCCTGGAAAATCCCATGGACAGAGGAGCCTGGTAGGCTGCAGTCCATGGGGTCGCTAAGAGTCGGACACGACTGAACGACTTCGCTTTCACTTTTCACTTTCACACATTGGAGAAGGAAATGGCAACCCACTCCAGTGTTCTTGCCTGGAGAATCCCAGGGACGGGGGAGCCTGGTGGGCTTCCGTCTATGGGGTCGCACAGAGTTGGTCACGATTGAAGCGACTTAGCAGCAGCAGCAATCAATAATAATGAGATTGAATTTGTAAGTTTTTTAAAATTCCAGCAAACGAAAGTCCAGGACTGAACTGTGTTACATATTTGTGAACACACATAAGAGAACTCATAACTATCCATCTCAAACTATTCTAAAAAACTGAAGAGGACAAAACACTATCAAATTCACCTTACAAGACCACCATTACCCTGATATCAAAACCAGACAAAGATACCACAGGAAAAGAAAATTATAGGCCAACATCTTTGATGAGTACAGGTAGACTCAGGTAATGCTGATATTATTTTGATTTGAACAGCTATTGCTACTATTTCTAATGGATAATCAGAGCATCAGGATATTAAAACACACAAGCATATAGAAAATGGAGCCTCTGTCCCTTTAATTTTTTGCTTACCTTAGGGTCAATCGTTATTATCAGTGTCAATTAAACTATTTATTTTGTTCATAGCCTATAACCAATCATATCATGTTCTCCCACAAATAACAATCCTTCTAAACATCCAAAAGATATACAGCATGTAGGCCACACAAGTCAACATAAAAGTAGTCAGTATATTTCTCACACACATATGCATACACACACACACACACACTTTCCCTCAAACATATCCATTAATGTTTTTCTTCTTGACTTATTAGAAAAAGTGATAGCTATTAAACAAGTTATAAACATTAAGTTATGTTTCTCAAAAACAGTGGTAGAAGGGTATTTGGAATTCTGAAATGCATTTTGATTATACCTAGAATTGTTTACACTATTTTCAAGATGATATTGTCCCAAGTAGCTCAGTTAGTAAAGAATCTGCCTGCAAAGCAGAAGACCCGGGTTCAATCCCTGGGTCGGGAAGATCCCCTGGAGAAGGAAATGGCAGCCCACTCCAGTATTCTTGCCTGGAGAATCCCATAGACATAGGAGTCTGGCAGGCTATAGTCCATGGGGTTACAAGAGTTGGACACGACTTAGTGACTGAACCACCACCATTGTCCGTCCCAAAAGTACATAGAAGTCCTTATTATCTCTTTTAAAATACATCAAATAATTTTCTGTCATATTATTTTACTTGTAATTAGTACTTTGCAGCATAATTGTTTAGTACATACATCATTTAGTATTTCATTTACCAAGTAAAGGAAATGATTTATTTACCAAAATTCATGCTAACCAGATGAATCATGCAGTCTTTAATTATGTTTTAAGAAATATTAATATCAATTCCTGGTAGAAAGTTCATAGTCATTTTCCTGCTTTTTATAAATTGATCAAATAATGTTATGTAATTGCCAGTAACTATTTCTTTGGATCCCAAATAAGTATCCACCTACTCAGTGCAATAACTTGGGGAAAATCAGTTGTAAGACAGTCCTACAAGGTAAAGTAGGAAATTGTACAAATCAATATATGTCATCTTAAAATGAAAAATATGAATTAATTGTTACAAAGCAAGAACTCACAAATTGGCAAAAATGTCTATCACAGGAAGTAATCTATTAGTAACTAATCTGAACCAACCAGATGCTATCTGTAATAGAACTGAATAATCAGAAGAATTTAGTCATTTCCAATGAATAATTATATAATCAATTGTCTTTTCAACATTTTAGTTAATATTAGAATTTCATTGATAAAATCTTCATGAAACAGTCTCAATAAAAATCATGTTTACATGGATCTCTGGAAGACCTCCCAGTAGCCAAAGCTGAAATAACCTGAGCAAAAATAAAAACATTACCACAGTACTGGGTTTAACAAAGAATAAAATAATTAGTTTGCATCTGTATTAATTTTACTTTTCAGTTTTTATATTTAAAATTTCCATATAATGATATTGACTTTTTTCTTTTGAAGTACAGTTCAGTCTCAAAGTACACAGATCAAATTGCCAACATCCGTTGGATCGTCCAGAAAAACATCTACTTCTGTTTCATTGACTATGCTGAAGCCTTTGACTGTGTGGATCACAACAAACTGTGGAAAATTCTTAAAGAAATGGGGATACCAGACCACCTTACCTGCCTCCTGAGAAATCTGTATGCAAGTCAAGAAGCAACAGTTAGACCTGAACATGGAACAATGGACTGGTTCCAAATTGGGAAAGGAATATGTCAAGGCTGTATATTGTCACCCTGCTTATTTAACTCCTATGCTCATAGATCAATTGGGAAGAATCTGCCTGCAATGCAGGAGACCCTGGGTTGACTCTTGGGCCAGGAAGATCAGCTGGAGAAGGGATAGGCTATGCACTCCAGTATTATTGGGCTTCCCTTGTAGCTCAGCTGGTAAAGGATCTGCCTGCAATGTGGGAGACCTGGGTTCAATCCTTGGGTTGGGAAGATCCCTGGGGAAGGGAAAGGCTATCCACTCCAGAATTCTCTGGCTTAGAGAATTCCATGGGCTCTATAGTCCATGGTTGTAAAGAGTCAGTCACGACTAAGCGGCTTTCACTTTCACTGTCATGCGGAGTACATCATGCAAAATACTAGTCTTGATGAAACACAAGTTGGAATCAAGATTTCTGGGAAAAATATCAATAACCTCAGATGATACCATCATGCAGATGATACCACCCTTATGGCAGAAAGCAAAGTGGAACTAAAGAGACTCTTGATGAAAGTGAAAGAGGAGAGTGAAAAAGCTGGCTTAAAACTCAACATTCTTAAAACTAAAATCATGGCATCCGGTCCCATCACTTCATGGCAAATAGATGGGGAAACAATGGAAACAGTGACAGACTTTATTTTCGTGGGCTCCAAAATCACTGTGGACGGTTACTGCAGCCATGAAATTAAAAGACACTTATTCCTTGGAAGAGAAGCTATGACAAACCTAGACAGCATATTAAAATGCAGAGACATTGCTTTACTGAGAAAGATCCATCTAGTCAAAACTATGGCTTTTCTAGTAGTCATGCATGGATGTGAGAGTTGGACTATAAAGAAAGCTAAGCACCAAAGAATTGATACTCTTGAACTGTGGTGTTGGAGAAGACTCTTAAGAGTCCCTTGAACAGCAAGGAGATCCAACCAGTCCATCCTAAAGGAAATCAGTCCTGAATATTCATTTGAAGGACTGATGCTGAAGCTGAGGCTCCAATACTTTGGCCACCTGATGCGAAAAACTGACTCATTTGAAAAGACCCTGATGCTGGGAAAGATTGAAGGCAGGAGGAGAAGGGGACGACAGAGGATGAGATGGTTGGATGGCATCACCGACTCGATGAACATGAGTTTGAGCAAGTTCTGGGAATTGGTGATGGACAGAGAAGCCTAGTATGCTGCAGTCCATGGGATTGCAAAGAGTCAGACATGACTGAGCAACTGTACTGAACTGATTGACTTTTTTCTTTCAAAATACAGCTCAATAAATTCTAATATATATTGGATTTGTGTAACCACCACCACAGTCAAGATACAGAACAGTTTCTTCACTATACAGAACTCACTTTTGCAATCCTCATGTAGTTACTTCCTCCTGTAACCTTACATCTGGTAACCACTGATCTGTTCTCAAAAACTATAGGGGTTTTTTGTTTTCTTTTTGAAAATGTCATACAAATTGAAACAAACAGCCTAATAAGAACTCAGCCTAATACCTCTGAAATTCACCCAAGTTGTTGGATATATCAGCAGTTTGGTTTTTTTGTTGCTGAGTAATATCCCATTGAATGGATGAGAACATTCTGTTTATCCATTCACCCACCGAAGGACGTTTGAGTTCTTCCCATTTATGTTTGTTTTGGTTTGGTTCTGGCAAATATGAATAGAGCTGTCACAAATATATTTATGCAGATATTTGTGTAAACATTGGTTTTCAATTCTCTAGGTTAAAAACCCAGGAGCAGGATAGCTGGGTCAAATGATAAGCGCATGTTTAACTCTTATAGGAAACTTCCAAAATGCTTTCAGAGAGACTATACCATTTTGCCACCAGCAAATGTTATGATCTTCACTTTTCATGATTGCCAATATTTTTTTCCCTTGGCCATGATAACAGATGTGTAGTGGTATTTTGTATGCAAGGGTGTGTACTAAGTCGCTTCAGTCATGTCAGACTCTGTGCGACCCTGTGGACTGCAGCCTGCCAGCTTCTCTGTCCATGGGATTCTCTAGGCAAGAATACTGGAGTGGGTTGCCATTTCCTTTGCAGGAGATTTTCCTGACCCAGGAACTGAACCTGTGTCTCTTATGTCTACCTGCACTGGCAACCGGGTTCTTTACCACTAGCACCGCCTGGGAAGCACAGTGGTATCTTACCAGGACTTTAATTTGCATTTCAGTAAAGGAATGAAGTGAATGTATCTTCATGGGGCCTTTTTTTTTTGCCATCATTGTATCTCCTTTTGCATGTGTTTATTCAAATCCTCTGACCTATTTTTAAATGTATTGTTTTATGACTGTAGAATCTTGAGAGTTCTTCATACATTCAAAATACATTTGTTGGATATGTAATTTACAAATATTTTTACTTAGTCTGTGGCCTGTCTTCATTTTCTTAAATTGTCTTTTACAAAGAGAAAGATTTTTTTAATTTTGATAAAGCCTAATTTATCTTTTCTCTTTCTTTTATGAACCACATTTTTAGTGTCACATTTAAGACTCCTTCATCTACCACAGGCCACATAGATATTCTATTTTCTTATAAAAGTTTTACAGTTTTATGTTTTACATTTAGATCTATGATCCCTTTCTGAGTGAATTTTTTTGTATAAGGTTAGAGGTTTAGGCCAAGTTTCACTTTTTCTTTCTGTTTCTTTCATCCACGTCTCTCTATACCAATGTCACAATTCCTTGATAATGGTAGTTGTATATAGTAAGTATTGGGGCTTCTCAGGTGACTCAGTGGTAAAGAATCTATCTGCCAACGCTAGAGGGGCAGGAGATATGGATTCAATCCCTGGGTCGGGAAGATCCCCTGGAGGGGAAATGACAAGTCACTCCAGTATTCTTGCCAGGATAACCCCATGGACAGAGGAGCCTGGAGGGTTACAGTCCATGGGGTTGCAAAGAGTCAGATGAGATTGAATGACTGAGAACACACAGTAAGTCTTTAAATCAAGTAACGCAATTTCTCCAAATCTATTTATTTATCAAGTACTTTTCATTATCATATAAACATGTTAAAAGGAAGGAAGGAATAGAGGCGGGGAGGAAAAGAGAGAGAGAGAAAGGAAGAAAGACAGGCAGGAGGAAAGAAGGGAAGGAATAAAAAAGAAAGAATGAGAGAGAAAAAGAAAGGAGTAGAACCTACTTAATGAAGAGTTGAAAATAATTTGAAGGAAAAGGAAAATATAAAATCACCATTATGACATCACATTAATAATTGTTCCAGGCAATAGCCACTGCTGCTGCTGCTGCTGCTAAGTCACTTCAGTCGTGTCTGACTCTGTGCGACCCCATAGACGGCAGCCCACCAGGCTCCCCGGTCCCTGGGATTCTCTAGGCAAGAACACTGGAGTGGGTTGCCATTTCCTTCTCCAATGCATGAAAGTGAAAAGTCAAAGTGAAGTCGTGGTGTCGTGTCCGACCCTCAGCGACCCCATGGACTGCAGCCCACCAGGCTCCTCTGTCCATAGGATTTTCCAGGCAGGAGTACTGGAGTGGGGTGCCATTTCCTTCTCCTCAATATCCACTAATGAATGCTAAAAAAATTTTAATGGGCAAAACATTAAAGAGGAACGGGATAGTTGTAGGGCCTCTAGGTATATTCCCCCAAATATTCATGCTGTTGTTGTTGTTCACTCACTAACTTGTGTCCGACTCTTTGCAACCATGGACTGTAGCACGCCAGGCTTCTCTGTCCATCACTATCTCATTAAGTTTGCTCAAACTCATGTCCATTGAGTTGGTGATTCCATCCAACCATCTCATCCTCTGTCATTCTCTTTACCTCTTGCCCTTAGTTTTTCCCAGCATCAGGGTCTTTTCCAACGAGTCATCTCTTCTCATCAGGTAGCCAAAGTATTGAAGCTTCAGCTTCATCATCAGTCTGGCAAATGAAATC
This sequence comes from Bos mutus, assembly GCF_027580195.1. Lineage (NCBI taxonomy): Eukaryota > Metazoa > Chordata > Mammalia > Artiodactyla > Bovidae > Bos > Bos mutus. Next base: position 22,449,447 of record NC_091623.1, on the reverse strand, counting down.
TGACAGTGTTTCCACATTTCCCCCATCTATGTGCAATGAAGTGCTAGGATCAGATGCCATGATCTTAGTTTTTGAATGATGTTGAGTTTAAATCAGTTTTTTCACTCTCCTCTTTCACCTTCATCAAGAGGCTCTTTTTTGTTGTTGTTGTTAAGCTTGTTTACATTTAAATTTTATTTATTTTTAAGCTATTTTGAGTGCTAAAAAGGAAAGAGCAGTCCATACAAAGAAAAATTATGGTTCCCTCCTCGATCAATTTCACTGACAATCATTTACATTTCTTGTAGTTATTCCTTATTTACTTACATTATTAGTCTTTAAATGATTGTGCTATTTCTTAATCTTTCAGTTTTAGAAATTTCCCATCATATTCCAACCATTTAGAAATTAGAATTTAGGGCTCTTTTATCATCCATCACCTCCAAACGTGTGTCCTCTCCTTCAGTCGTTGGTATTCAGCTGTAACTCACTTTTGGTTAATTCTGTGGTGCCAGCTTTTCATCATCAAGAAGACATATCATTTGTTTTACTTTGTTTTGATTTTATTGCTGAGTCAAGCAGTAGTCTATGGATTTACTTCCTGCCACGCAAGTGTATGTTCCTCGGTTCTTTGTCTCGTCACAACAAAGATTTGGAGCAACGGACACTAAAGCCCTTGGTGTGTCACAGCACTCGGGTCTTAGATAAACCGTGTTACAGCTCCATTTTATTTAGAAGATAGCAGGAGAATCCAAGACTCGAAGAGAAGAGAGTGGAAGAGCGCATGGGGGAGAGAGGGAGGGAGGGAGGGAGAGGGAGAGAAAAAGAGAGCACACGCACGCGGGAGAGAGTCCATGAGAAAGCGCTTTGGCTCCTGCTTTTATATGTTTTTCCTCCACCTGGGCCTGCCCTATGCAAATTGGGCTTAGCCAGGAGTGCTGTTTGTTCTGCCTGAAGTCTTCATTCTGGTCCTTGGACCTTCCTTTGACCTTGCTTGTCTTTTAGCCACCGCCACTTTGGACTCCTTTTCCCTATTCTAATTACCTAACATTCCCCCCTCAAGACATGGGAGGCCCAATTCTTTGGGAATAGGAGCGTCGAGGTCTTTCTGGCTACTTCCTGCTGAACTGGGATGGCGAGGGGTATTGGGCCTCCCCCTCTTGCTAGTCTCAATCCTCAGAGTCCTTATAGCGGTGTCCAAGGGTGTGTGATATTTTCTGTCATCAGCTGTAGTTTTATATCTTTGTTGAACTGGCACTGCATGTTGTAGCTGGTTGACCTGGGCAGAGACAAAACAGGTTAGACAATTGACAGTACATGGAATAATAGCATTCACATGGCCAAGATGGCTCAAGTCCTCCTTGTTCAGGGATCAGAAGATCTATCTCCTGTCTGTTTTGGAGTACAGTCTCTGTCAAGCTGTGTTAGCTCTTTAGAGTTATCCTGAGAAATTTTATCCCCAGAAACCAGATTTTGGGGGTGTTCATTAGAATGACACTCATTGGTTGTCCTGAATAGGTATCTGAGATTTCCCAGGGGCTCACAGGTGTATTGAGTGTCCTCTTCTGTTTTCTTCCACGGCTTGACTCATGAGTAGTGAATCCAGGAATCATGTCCTGGTACCTTGACTGCTGTGGGGGTAGAAAGTATTACAGGGTAGGGGCCCTTCCACGTGGGCTGGAGTTGAGCTTTTGGGGACCCATCTTTCCAGACTTTAATTAGGACTTGAGTCCCTGGAACATACAGTGATGACTCTTTAGAATCTTTTGGGTCCTGGTTCATATCCCAAAAGCGTATATCCTGCTGGAATTGCCCAATGGCCATGGTATGACTGGAGGGTCTGAACCTCTGGATCTAGGAAGAGGTCATTGACATAAACAAAAGGTCTCCCATATAGCATCTCATAAGGACTAAGACCAATCTGTTCCTTAGGGGAAATGCAGGTGTGGAGGAGCGCTATTGGTAAAGCCTCTTCACTTTCTGCCATAAGGGTGGTGTCATCTGCATATGGGAGGTTGTTGATATTTCTCCCAGAAATTTTGATTGCAGCTTGTACTTCATCCAGTCCGGCATTTCACATGATGTGCTCTGCACAGATGTTAAATAACCAAAGTGAAAATATACAGCCTGGACATACTCCTTTCCCAATTTTGAACCAGTCCATTGTTCCATGCTTCCCTGATAGCTCAGTTGGTAAAGAATCTACCTGCAATGCAAGAGACCCCAGTTCAATTCCTGGCTTAAGAAGATCCGCTGGAGAAGGGATAGGCTACCCACTCCAGTAATCTAGGGCTTTCCTTGTGGCTCAGCTGGTAAAGAATTCACCTGCAATGAGGGAGATCTGGGTTCTATTGCTGGGTTGGGAAGATCCTTAGAGAAGGGAAAGGCTACCCACTCCAGTACTGTGGCCTGGAGAATTCCACGGACTACATAGTCCATGGGGTTGCAAAGAGTCAGACATGACTCAGTGACTTTTGTTTTACTTTCATTGTTCCATGTCCAGTTTTAACTGTTGCTTCTTGCCCTGCATTCAGGTTTCTCAGGAGGCAGGTCAGGTGGTCTGGTGTTCTCATCTCTTTAAGAACTTTCCACAGTTTGTTGTGATGCACACAGTCAAAGGCTTTAGTATGGTCATTGAAGAAGTAGATTTTTTTTTTTTTTTGGAATGCCCTGCTTCCCTTGCTTTTTGTATGATCACCATATGTTGGCAATTTGATCTTCGGGCATCATCCAACATCAGCTCCAACCTTACCCAACTCCCTTCCCAGTCACTCCAGGGCCTTTGTCTCAACCTCTGGCCGCATATTGACCAACACCCGATGGCCAGTGAAGGTTTAAACACTCAACAAGGACCAGCACTGGGACAGTCAGGGCACCAGGCATGTTGTCCAGCTACACTGAGTGCCTGAAGGCCATATCCCTGCTAGCTAGTACCTGACAAAATGTGGTCCACTGGAGAAGGGAATGGCAAATCACTTCAGTATTCTTGCCTTGAGAACTCCATGAACAGTATGAAAAGGCAAAAAGGTAGAAAACTAAAAGATGAATCCCCCCCAGGTCATTAGGTGCCCAATAGTCTACTGGGGTAGAGCAGAGAAATAACTACAGAAAGAACAAAGAGGCTGAGCCCAAGCAGAAACAATGCCTGATTGTGGATGTATCTGGCGGTGAAAGTAAAGTCCAATGCCCTAAAGAACAATAACACACAGGAACATGGAATGTTAGGTCCACGAAATAAGTTCAACTGGATGTGGTGAAACAGGAAATGGCATGAGTAAACATCGATATTTTAGGAATCAGTAAATTAAAATGGACTGTATTCAGTTCAGTTCAGTTGCTCAGTCGTGTCCGACTCTTTGTGACCCCATGAATCGCAGCACACCAGGCCTCCCTGTCCATCACCAACTCCCAGAGTTCACTGAGACTCACGTCCATCGAGTCGGTGATGCCATCCAGCCATCTCATCCTTCGTCACCGCCTTCTCCTCCTGCCCTCAATCCCTCCCAGCATCAGGGTCTTTTCCAATGAGTCAACTCTTAGCATGAGTTGGCCAAAATATTGGAGTTTCAGCTTTAGCATCAGTCCTTCCAATGAACCCCAGGACTGGTCTCCTTTAGGATGGACTGGTTGGACCTCCTTGCAGTCCAAGGGACTCTCAAGAGTCTTCTCCAACACCACAGTTCAAAAGCATCAATTCTTCGGCATTCAGCTTTCTTCACAGTCCAACTCTCACATCCATACATTACCACTGGAAAAACCATAGCCTTGACTACACAGACCTTTGTTGGCAAAGTAATGTCTCTGCTTTTCAATATGCTATCTAGGTTGGTCATAACTTTGCTTCCATGGACTGTATTGGGAGAATTTAATTCAGATGATCATCGTATCTACTACTATGGACAAGAATCCCTTAGAAGGAATGGAGTATCCCTCATAGTCAACAAAAGAATTCAAAATGCAGTACTTGGCTGCAGTCTCAAAAATGACAGAATGATCTCAGTTCATTGCCAAGGCCAACCATTCAACATCACAGTAATCCAAGTCTATGCCCTGATCAGTAATGCTGAAGAAGCTGAAGTTGAACACTTCTATGAAGATCGACCAGGTCTTCTAGAATTAACACCAAAAATAGATGTCCTTTTCATGATAGGGGGCTGGAATGCAAAAGCAAGAAGTCAATAGACACCTGGAATAACAGGTATGTTTGGCCTTGGAGAACAAAATGAAGCAGGGCATAGGCTAACAAAGTTTTGCCAAGAGAATTTACTGGTCATAGCAAACACCCTCTTCCAACAACACAAGAGATGATTGTACACACAGACACCACAAGATGGTCAGTACCAAAATCAGGTTGATTATATTCTTTGCAGTCAAAGATGAAAAAGCTCTATACAGTCAGCAAAAACAAGACTGGGAGCTGACTGTGGCTCAGATCATCAGCTCCTTATTGCAAAATTCAGACTAAAATTGAAGAAAGTAAGGAAAACCACTAGGCCATTCAGGTATGACCTAAATCAAATCCCTTTTGATTTTACAGTGGAGGTGATGAATAGATTCAAGGGACTAGAACTGGTAGAATGCCTGAAGAACTATGGACAGAGGTTCATAACATTGTACAGGAGGTGATGACCCAAAACCATCTCCAAGAAAAAGAAATGCAAGAAGGCAAAGTGATTGTGTGAGGAGGCCTTACAAATAGCTGAGAAAAGAAGAGAAGTTAAGGGCAAAGGAGAAAGGGAAAGAGATACCCAACTGAATGCAGAGATTTAGAAAACAGCAAGGAGAGATAAGAAAGGCTTCTTAAGTGACCAATGTGAAGAAATAGAGGAAAACAATAGAAAGGGAAAGACCAGAAATCTCTTTAAGAAAACTGGAGATACTAAGGGAACATTCCATACAAAGATAGGCACAATAAAGGACAAAAAACAGAAGCAGAAGAGATTAAGAAAAAGTGCCAAGAACACACAGAAGAACTGTACAAAAAAGCTCTCAATGACCCAGATAACCACGATGGTGTGGTTACTCACCTAGAGCCAGACATCCTCGAGAGTGAAGTCAAGTGGGCCTTAGGAAGCATTACTATGAACAAAGCTAGTGGAAGAATTTCAGCTGAGCTATTTCAAATCTTAAAACATAATGCTGTTAAAGGGCTGCACTCATTATGCCAGGAAATTTGGAAAACTCATCAGTGGCCACAGGACTGGAAAAGATCAGTTTTATTTCTGATCTCAAAGAAAGACAATGCCAAAGAATGTTCAAATTAGTGTACAATTGCACTCATTTCACATGCCAGCAAGCTTATGCTCAAAATCCTTCAAGCTAGGCTTCAGCAGTACATGAACTGAGAACTTCCAGATGTTCAAGTCAGATTTAGAAAAGGGAGAGGAACCAGAGATCAATATTCATGTTACTATGGTGGTTTTAGGCATTTCCCCAGTGGCTCAGCAATAAAGAATTCGCCTGCAATGCAGGAAACATAGGTTCAATACCTTGGTTGGGAAGATCCCCTAGAAAAGGAAATGGCAACCCACTTCAGTGTTCTTGTCTGGGAAATCCATGGACAGAAAAGCCTAGAGGCTTACAGTCTGTGGGATCACAAAGAGTCGGACACGACTGAGCAACTGAGCACGTACATAGTGCTTTTAACATATATTTTCAAATTATCTGATACTCCTCCCTGAAGAGATGGAGTTTAATTCTTCTCCCCTTAAACGTGAACTGGATTTAATGATTCACCTCTAACAAATAGACTATGGAAAGAGAAAAATCATAATTTTACAGTGGATGATCCAGGTAGATAGCACTGTAACCAAGTAACTACGGTTAGAATCACCAGTAATAAATCATGCTGATACTAGTTTCTCTGATATGATACAGTGAAAAAGGAGCATTGCCTCTGTGGTATCCTTCCCAGTGGTATATAACCTCAAACTGATCATGAAAAAACATCAGACAAACCCAAATGGCTATAAAATACTGCCCAGTCCTCCTCAAAACTGTCAAGGTCATGGAAGGTGAGAAAAACTGAGAGACTATCAAAAACTGGACAGAATTATAGAGACACAATGACCGAATACACAGGGTTGTTGTAGTTGTTCAGTCACTAAGTTGTGTTTGACTCTTTTGCAACACCACGTATTGCAGCCAACCAGGTTCCTCTGTCTATGCGATTTTTCCAGGCGTGAATACTGGAGTGGGCTGCCAAGGATTGAACCCATGTCTCCTGCATTGGGAGATAAATTCTTTACCACTGAGTCACCAGGGAAGCCCAATGCACAGGGCATTCTGCATTAAAAATGAGGAATTAAAAGAAAAAAAAAAAAAAACAGTGAAAAACTGGTAAAAATCTGATACAGTCTATAGTTAATATCCATGTACCATGTCAGTTTCTAAGTTTTGACAAGTATACCAGAAGTATGTAAGCTAACATTTGGGGAAGATTTGTGAAGTGGATAGTGAATTCTCCATACAGTCTTTGTGACTCTTGTGTAAATTTAAACAAAAAGTCTAAAAAACATATTTCCATTTGTTCAGTTATAAATACCTAAGCATTAACCATCAAAAAAATCAATATTCTCTTTATCTCCTCCTTTAAGTGAATTCATCATAAGAATAAAGCAATCCTTTCACTCACAGAAGTCTTAAAATTTCCTATTTTTTAATTAAGTATTCAGTAACATCCAGCAGTGAATAAGAATACCACACAATATATATTCTGCTTAAAGAAACTATATTATATACTTATGGAGTGTATATCTACTGCTTTTACCAGAATTTTCTCATTTTTTCTTTCATTTGATAAAAACAGCACAATTTTCCCTGGGGAATCCCTCTTCCCCACCCTCAGTTCAGTTGGTTTTGGATGGGGCTGTTTTAGGGGAGGCATAAAGTCCAAGACTTGGTCTTTAAACTGGTTCCAGATGTCTGTACTAGTAATGGATTTTAGGATGACTACCTCTTTCTTGGTGGTTCATTCAAGGATAATCCTGGAACAATTCTTTAATTGCCTGGAAAACAACTCTCTCTCATTGCAATGAACTGTTGGACTGCTACACTCTTAATCGTGAAGCTATTGGGACCCAAGAGTGGAGTCTGAAGATGCAATCAACCCAGTGGAAAGCAGAACCAAGGGATGAGAAAGAGAACTCTCTGGTCTTGATGACATTGTTTAACCTACTGTGCTTAGCTATGGCTAAAGAGTGTCCTGGAAAACTGACCCCAGATATTTCTTGGTCAATAAATGCCTTAACTCCTATTTTATAACTGGGCACAGGGGAGTGGAATTAGAATTAGATCATATGAAATGTGCCTCAGAAAAACTTTTTCAAAGTTACCTGAGGTACTTCTTTGTGTCCTATTTAGACAAAGAGAAAAGAAGTAATAATTGATTTATTTTGAATCTTACTGATTTATTCCATATCTATTCCATTTAAAGTTATATAAAGCAATCACCCATCTTTCCTTTCAGTTGCATACAACATATAAAATTTTATGCTGATTAAAAAAATGGAACGAATCAATCTTATAAAATTAATAGATAATTACATGTGGGCTTCCTTGATGGCTCAGCAGGTAAAGAATCCACTGCAATGCAGGAGACAATGGAGACACAGGTTTCATCCCTGGGTCAGGAGATCCCCTGAAGGAGAAAAATGGCAAAGCCACTCCATATTCTTGCCTGAAAAATCATATGAACAAAGGAGCCTGGCATGCTACGGTCTGTGGGGTCCTAAAGAGTGAGACACGACTGAGCAACTGACGCATGGAGCAGGTATTATTTTAAAACTAGAAAGAATACAGTGGAGAGCATCTAGGAATGAGCCCCAAAAGACTTGGACAGCTCAAAGTCAGGAGTCTCTATAATCTTATATACTATTACATGTAAACATGACTTACTTTCTTGGATCCAAATGAAAGAAGACATAGAAGTAGAGTGTTTAATAGAAGCAAGACTTTAAACAAATAAAACCATGCCACAGCACTTGCACCTCTACTCATCTATTCAGCAGAAACTTCATGGACTAAGAGAGTTTATATTCCATCTGTGTTCTTACGCACTCCGTATCTGCAGTTCCATACAATTTCCTCAATTAATCTACAATAACATGGGAGTGTATAACTCATAATTAAAGTATTAAAACAGTGAACTGATTCCATTCTTATATATTGAATCATTTTATGACATACACAAAAGGAAAACTATCCTTTGAGGAAACTATCCTTCAGCTCTCTAAACTGAAGATTGAGTGGTAGCAGAATCCTTCTTTCGAAAAACTGTGTCATGCATGATAAGATTGCATCATCCATAGCATGCAGGTAATAATATTGCCCCATTTCAGCACTCTTTAAATTTCCTACTCTCAACAAACCCTTTACCCCTTTCACCCTTATCTACCTAAATGCTTCACCAACTAAGTTGCATGAGATTCCACATGGAAAATTACAAGGGTGAGCCGTGAGGACTGACAGATGTTCTTCAATTCACTCTTTGAATGGGAAGGGCGTGTGGAAATGGCATTGGTTTGAATGACATTTGGAGTAATGGCCTGCCATGCGGCTGGCACTTTTAGTGTTAAGCAAGTGATCTGCAAAGTAAAGTGGATTCACAGTTAGAGTCAGCACCAGTGCACAGGTCGCCCGTAAAAATAGAAGATTCCATTATTCTTCAGGCTCCCTAGAGGGAGCAAGGTCTCTAGCATCATTACCAGAACTAAATCTGACTTTTCTACCTCCCCTAATTTCCTCCTAGTAATTATAGGTCAAGCACTCTTTTGTAAATTATAAAACCTTTGTTCTTATCAAAAATGAATAGCTGAGGAAAAAATTATAAAAAGAGTCCAAGGAAAAAAATTTCAATTAGAAAACCAAGCTAATTTGGTATGACCAAAGACTGTCAGGCATACTGACAGTGCTCTATTATGCAGTCATTTGGGCTCTTTCAAATTAGTTATGTTAATGTCCTGTGAGTGAATGTAACACTTGGATGGGACAAGATTTCTGCAATTAATTTCGGCAGTCAGTGGAGAGACAAGCAAATTTATTTTCCCCCTCTCTGGGAATTGGTAGTGGAGGGTGTGAGGTAGCGAAAGTGCATTTAGGAAGAGTACAAGCTAAACACAAGCCCTAAATAAAGCAGAAACAATAGGAGCCAATGCCTCCTCATTCATTCAATTGACAATGTTTTGCAGCTTAAACCTGTTTTATTAATTATGTTTGACATTTCCTTAATTAGTTTCATTTACACCAAATCAATCCCTACTGCTGTATGGCATCATTTATCATTTTGAAAAATTTGCATACTGAGTGCTGACTTTTCCTACTTAATTATACATTAAAAGTGTCAAGCGCGCTTGCTGCCTGGCATTATCTGCGGCAGAAAGGTTTGTGGCTGGACGGTGATGGTATTAATCATTAAGAGCCCCCAAGTGCTGCTGGGTAATATCTGGGGAGTAGAGTGGCTCTCATTTTAACGCTAGAGAGCAGAAGTGCTTTTGTAAAATGACCCAGAGCAAAAACAAAATAAATGACCTAAAACATCCGGTGTACTGTAATACTTTGCTCTTTCAATAAAAATATGCTTTGGTGGGTAGGTTTACTATTAACTATTCATTTCCTATAAATTTAAACATGATAATTCCACTAGTAGTAAATTGGTGATCTCTGCTTCCACTTGAAACCAAGATATTTCGGTTGAGTATATAACGGTGGCTTGGTAGCATTCATTCCAATGGACGTCAACCCAAATGTGTTACTTTACAAATGAAAGCGAAAAAATATAGTGTGCCGTTAATAAAGTGATTGATGTGGCTCATTTCTTTCCTACTTATAACTTTCATGAATAAGCAACTATTTTTCACTGAACAACATGCAGTACAACTAAATATAGAATAAAAAAATCTAATACTATAGTGGAACTTCATTTGTACAGGCTAATCATTAGATTCCAATATTATGGAATTTTCAGTGATGAAAAAACTGTGAGACTAAAAATGTTAAGCTCAAAGCATGACGGTGAGCCATAGCAATGAAAGAGTTAAAGAGAACCTGTTTGTAAATTGTATCTCAAACTCTGCCTGCCTTCATGTCAGAACCCAAATTTAGTGCATTTAATATTCAAATTCATTTTCAAATGCTTGCCCATTAACATAATATATGCCACTTTGCAAGCCTGGTCAGAGAAATCTGTAACTAAATAATTTTCAAGTTTCCTTCATATCAGATGCATTATATGCAGTGTGAAATTATTTCCCCATTCAATTCCTCTGCTGAACAGCAGAAAAGCAACACACAATATAGTAGATATTACTGCAAGTACATTGCATTCTTTAGGAGCTACTATATATGCAAGGACATTTATAATTGCTAATTTTAAGTGAGCATTTAATTGCATAGCTTGTGTCTAATTGTAAGGTTAATGTGCAACTGCAGTACAACATTACGTTAAATTTAGAAAACAGGGATGTATATGGCACAAATGTATTATGTAAATATTATAACTCACTCATTTATGTTTTCAGTTAAATATGCTGTGCTTTTTTAAACAATGCCTTCATGAAATGTACTCATTTGTTCTCAAATGAAAATAATTTAATAATGGAAAATATGTATCTAATTTAAATATTTAATGTTGGAAAACACCATAATGATCCAAGGATTTGGTGACAGGTCAGCTAAAATTGTTAAAATGTTGAAATCAATAGCACACTTCTTTACATACCTGGTATTTCTCAAATTTTGTATCTTTAAATCTACACTTAGATTCTTTCTTGCTCCATGAGCCAGGATTCTTATTCCTAGTTACAAATTTTAAATGGGTAAACAGCTTTTCTCACCAGGAAAGAATAATAAAATATTGTAAATAATGATGATCATGATAAGAAGAGACAGCATATTTTAACACTTACTTACTCTGTCCCAGTCACTGTGCTAGATGTTTTATATTTATTGTCTTTATCCTCACAATAATCCAATGCGACAGATATATGATTACTCCACTGAGGCTAATAATTTTAAGTAACCAGCCTAAGGTCACAGATCTAAGTGGCAACGCTGAATGTCACAAAAAAGATGGCCTCTCCAAAGCCCACATTCCCAGTGATTTTGCTGAACCACATAAAGTTTATAATATTCCACAAACTTCTTCAGGCATGTGTGCTGTGGTAAAAAAGAAGAGCATTTTCAATCTGAATGACATGCTTAAATCATAGTCTATCACTTACTGATTATATGACTTTGGGTAATTTATTTAAATGTTATGGGCTCTTTTCTCATCTATAAATCTGGGTCAGTATACCTGCTTCACGTGGTTGTTAGAAGAAGGAAGAAATGGTCACATTCTAGGATGTAAGTAATAAACATGACTTGTCCTGTCCCTGTTAGATGTAAAACACCTGTTAACATTTGACCCTGCAATGAGGTGTAAGCCCTCCTTCTTCAGTTTTGCTCACCAAGGCTTACCAAACATGTAGAACAAATTTGGGCACATTGTAGGAACTCACAATTATCCATAAAAGAGTATGTGTGAGGATAATGTTTTATAAGAAGTTCTGTAACTGCCAGCCCCCCAACCCTGGTACTGTCAAAGAAGCTTCCTCACCAAACCCTCACAATAGCCCTCACAATCTAGTTAGAATCTGTGCTAAAATGAAGTCTCCCAGTCATGTCCAACTCTTTGTGACCCCATGGACTGTAGCCTACCAGGCTCCTCTGTCCATGGGATTTTCCAGGCAAGAGTACTGGAGTGGGTTGCCATTAGAAAAAACAACACATCTGCCTTTTCTGTTCTACTGCTCCTCCACTGCATTCCTATCTGTGTCCAGGGCCAGGGAACTTCTGATTCCCCTTGCCAACTTGCTTAGTGGAAATGGAAGTAATAACAGAGGCTAATTTATGCCCATAATCTAATCAGAGTAACTCAGAGTTAAACCAAGAGAGAAAATCAGGACCTGATTACAGTTTTTCACTAACAGCACATTTTATATTATGGAGCTGTAATAGTTTTAATAGAAGTTGATAACAATCCAAAGTCAAGAACAAAATATACTTAAGTATTTAATATTTGATTCCGACAGTTTGGAGGGTATTCAATATTACAAACCTTAGGATGGTAGATTTTTTTGGCAATGGATTTCATTACATATTTTTAAAGGAAAAACTTTAATGTGTGAATTGAAATTATCAAATAACCACACACTGAAATAAATGCACGCATGCATGCATGAGTCACATAAACATAAAGTTAGTTTATACACATATTCCACACAGTTTTACTTGCTTCATTATATGGAGTAGTTCCAGATGTACGTGGTCTTTCAAGGATACACACAGACACTCTCCATATAAAAAAAAATCTACAATTCAGAAACTCTCTGCATGTTAAAAAAAAATTAGAAAAACTCATTTACTAGGCTCTTACAGGATTCATTAACCTTTGTCTTCTTTTAAGAAACCAGGATCTGTTCTAAAACTGACATTGTCATTAAAACCCAATAGGAAGTCACCATTTTTAAATTAAAGTCATTAGATAAGTTTTTCAAGAGTTAAAAAAAGATTAGAAAAAAATTCAAATGAGAAAAATAATTTTGCTTTGGGTGTATAAAGGCCCCAAGAGGAATTCCTCAAGTTTTGTTGAAAAGGACTCTTTCTCTCAGATTATCTATGAAATTTCAACCTAGACTGTTTTTAAAGGACTTAACTGTTTCCTTCTTCAACATGAAGCAACTCTTCAATAACTCTTCAATAATATTATGTCCATTATGTCTTCAATAACTATTATAATCTTCAATGACTGTTGTGTGATTAATGCGACTATCATGTTCCACAATAAAGAAAAAACTAAATATCACACAATTAGCTAAAAAATATATTCCAGCGACATGGTTCTAAGAACCACACTAGTATTTCATGATTTATTAATATCTAATTGATTTATGATTAGATATTGGTATAATAATTTTAATTTTACTTCCACTATCATTAAGGAAACAGTAATATTCTTACTCTGATTTTAGAGCAGATAATTCTTCAGGTAGTGAAGTATACCAAGTATATAATTCTTTATATGTGAACTGACATCGTTCTCTATTATCTAAATGGTGTCATATTTATTCTAGCACTTTTGCCTAGAGGCATCCAAACCGCAGCTCACCACTGAGAGAAACGGCATTTATAGTAAACAGTAGCTAACAGTATGGTCGGCAGTCATGGAAGTGCTAAAGAATGAAGTTAATGCTAGCCATAGTTTCATAACTAGCACTCTTTAGCATACTAAACTTCATAATACTGGATATAACCTAGAATGTAATTTCTTCCATTTCTCTTTCACATTCAGTTAGCCAGAAAGACACATGAACTATACAATTACAATAATGATCCTGCCATCAATTCCTTGTATCCTTTTACATTACCCTGTCTTACCTACTTCATATTACTACCCCTTCGTATTACTATTCATGAAACTGCCTTCAAAGAAAAGTACAGTTGCTCCTGGGTAACTCATCTTTATTCCTATTTATACACCCATCACCAGATTTTTTTTTAAATACCACTGCCATTCTCCAACTACTCATCTCAAAAGCACTCCAACTTTACATTTAAGTTGCCAATTGTTTTATGTTCCAGTCAAGTAAAAATACCTTCTCTTAAATATCCCTTCTGGGGTTCTCCCATCTCTGAGGTTTTTAATGCACCTTTGCTCTAATTTGGAATATTCTGCCACTTGGATATGCCACCTGTACACCCAAATTTTACTAGTTGTGTTTCCAATTAAAAGTGATAACTTCTTTTTCTGTTTTCATAGAGCACTGCCAATACAATAGAATTGTATTTATAATTTACCCTATGACAATATTTTTATCATTCACTGTTTGTATGCGTTCTTTCCCAAACTCTATTTTAAGTTTCTTGGAAGATGATAACTATAATTTATTTTTCTTCATACACAAAGAAATGTCGTGAACACTGTCACTTATATAATTTCTCTGTACCCTTATTTATACTCAGAGCTCCTTAAGGGATAGTTCAATGCTTACAAAAATTCCTGATTCACAATCAACATTCAAGAAATTCTGTTTGACTATTAAATAAAATGAAACTTTCCTTTTGATCTATTATTTCTACAACATAGAAACTTATTATGCAAATACAGAGGAAATAAATAAAGCAGAGTATTATTATAAAATATTTAATGCTTCCAAGAACTTGCCATTTCAGTAAATCCATGAGGAATATCATTTGGAATTTAAATAATTGCATTATACATTATTTTTATATAATTAACTATATTAAATTAATATTTTAAAAGTAGAGTATACCTGCATTATATTCTTTAGATTAAATATCTTTAGTCAAAAGAGAAAGCATGGGATGACTCTTTTCAGCAGGATGACTTCAAATATGTATAACTATTTACTATTTTAACAATGAGAAAAAAATCAGACACTTCTGAATAAAATATCTTCAAAGGATACAATACAAATTAAGAGCACAATATCGCATCTGGGAAGCTTTTGAAATACTTGAATATCAAACATTGGATTCATATTTGAACTTTCATAATTTCAAGTTATTTAACATAGTTCTGTTTCTAAATTTCTAAGTCTGCAAAAGTCAGACATAAGGAGCGAGCAATGTCTCAAGAAGTAAGACTGAAACTTGCCACCATGGCATACAAGGCTTTGGCAAAATAATGCTTTACTGGTCAGACCCAGGAACTGACTTTGGCTCAGATCATGAACTCCTTATTGCCAAATTCAGACTTAAATTGAAGAAAGTAGGGAAAACCACTAAGCCATTCATACATGCATACTGAGTCGCTTCAGTCGTGTCCAACTCTTTGCGACCTCATGGATTGTAACCTACCAGGCTCCTCTATCCATGGAATTCTTCAGGCAAGAATACTGGAGTGGGTTGCCATTTCCTTCTTTAGAGGACCTTCCTGACCCAGGGATTGAATCCAGGTCTCCTGCACTGCAGGCAGATTCTTTATCACTGAGCCACCTGGGAAGCCCTTAGTTTACTGGTCAATCAAGCAGCAATTCCAAATCACTTATGAACTAATCAGTTAGCAAATAATTAATTAATTGATGAGAGTAATGAAAACAGTATTTTGACAGAGTTGCTTTTTTCCCTCTGAGTGGATAGCCTGTTAAAATCTAATATTATAAAAATAAAAGCTATATTTATTTATTTTATTAATGGAAGCTAATTTTTTTTTATTCTCTAAATCTGATGTATGAAAGGAGAGAGGGAGCATGTTAAGAAGAGAGAGAAATAAGAAGAGAAATAAGAATATCAATGAAACTTTTATTACATTTAATTAAAAAGTTATCATTGACATGAGTAATATTAAGACAAAAATTAGTTACAGATTTTTTTTTAATGTAAGGTTAAACAACCAAGGCTAATTTTTCAAATGGGAATTCAAGGTTTTTGTTTAAGTGTGCATTAGGAAAGTTCACTTACAGTTCCAATTTTATTATTCCCTCTTAGAAGGATTCTTGCAGATGAAAATACCCAACTCAATTCTTAGAGAGCAAAGGGAAGGGATCAATTTACATTAGTAAAAAGTCCCACAACTAAAAATCAGCATTCTCAAGACTTATTCCTCTCCACCCTTCTTGTTTGGTTCTTTTCTTTGTTGGTTTTATTCTCAAGCAGGTTCTTCTTATGTGGTGGCAAAGATGGTCAACAGTGACTCTACTGGACTTAATAGTACTCTGTATAGACCAAGCAAAAGGTGAAGCATTTTGACTGTCACAGTTCATGTCACATTCCCCGTGCTGATCCAATCGATGCAGTGTATGTTCATTGATCTGAGTGACATCCCATTCTAAAGCCAGGAGCTGGGGTCAGCTCATCTGAACTATATATATAACTATACATATATATAGCTATATATATGTAAGATATACATATCACATATATATATTATATTTGGTGATAAATTTCCCTGATAGCTCAGTTGGTAAAGAATCTGCCTGCAATGCAGGAGACCCCAGTTTGTTTCCTGGGTCTGGAAGATCCGCTGGAGAAGGGATAGGCTATGCACTCCAGTATTCTTGGACTTCCCTTGTGGCTCATCTGGTAAAGAATCTGCCTGCAATGCAGGAGACCTGGGTTTGATTCCTGGGTTGGGAAGTTCCCCTGGGGAAGGGAAGGCTACCCACTCCAGTATTCTGGTCTGGAGAATTCCAGTCGTGTCCAACTCTATGCAATCCCATGGACTATACAGTCCATGAAATTATCTAGGCCAGAATACTGGAGTGGGTAGCCATTCCCTTCTCTGGGAGATCTTCCCAACCCAGGAATAGAACCCAGGTCTCTCACATTGCAGGAGGATTCTTTACCAGCTGAGCCACAAGGGAAGCCCTCTGTATAGTCCATGGGGTCACAAAGAGTTGGACACGACTTAGCAACTTTCACTTTCACTTTCTTTCACCTAATTGTTTAATAAGAATACAGATTATAACATTTCATAAAATATCTAAGACTATAACCACTTTCCCAAGTATTTAAATATGTAGTAGTAGCTACATTTTCATATTATTTCATTTTGGCTTGTGTATCAGTATAATAAATTTACCACATTCTGAATATAGTTCAGGAGTATTGGTCAAAAGAATATATAGACTGGTTTGGTCAACATGTAAATTACTCTAAGATTATTATTGATTCTTTGTATGTGCAGATAGTAGAGTTCTCAGCTTATTATTGCTTATTAAGTCGTTGCCTTCTATCAGCAACTTTCAAGATCCAAGCATGCTTGGGTATATTTGATGAGCCAGCAAAATTTAATTTGCATGCATGCAGAGAAGAGTCCTCAGAAAGAATATAAACTACATCCACTCTGGGTTCCAGCTATTTGAAAGCATGTTTTGTAAACTAGGGATGAGTAGAGAGAAGTCTCAAGAGGCCCAACATGACTACCCTAAGTCAGTATCATATCCTCAGTTAATCTAGATGAGAGACACTCTGAGTACAATATGGTGGCTGTGGATTCAACCTGTTGCTAGTATAGTCCTGCCTGCATGATTAGATCTGAGGGAAAAGAAGCCTAAGTGAAAAATTGGAAAGCTTCAATACAGAGTGAACACAGCAGTATTCCCTTAGGATCCCTTAACAGTGTCATTAATGATTTAAAAAAAAATGGGAGAGCTCAGTGCAGCAGAGGAACAGCAGAAGTGTCCATTGTGCTGTGCAGAGCAGCTCTGAGGCAGCAGCAGGGTCATAAGGCTTGCAAAGAATAGGAAGTCTCTTTTGCCTCAGGAGCTGGACTTCGGCAATACAGCCTATCAGTGCTGGGCAAGTAGGTGGAGACCTGAGGAGCTGACCCATTTCTGAGCAAATGTGAGATATACAGAGACCTCCCTGGGGACACAGAGACATACTGAAAGTATTTGTACTTCTGCCACTTACTAGCTGTATGACACTGAGCAAGTGAGGAATTTCCTCAGTGTCTCCATTTCCTTATATGCAAAATAGGAATAATGATGAAAATATTATTGCTTATTAAGTTAATACACTTGTTGGACACATACACCTATTACATCATGGCTATTGTTCATATTTTTTCTTTAGTAATTTAAGAAATAATTCAGAAAACTATAAAACTGATGAAGCAAATTGAAAATGAGACAAAGAAATGGAAAGATATCCTGAGCTCTTGGACTGGAAGAGTTAATATTGTTAAAATATTAGCAA
Source organism: Bos mutus (assembly GCF_027580195.1). Taxonomy (NCBI): domain Eukaryota; kingdom Metazoa; phylum Chordata; class Mammalia; order Artiodactyla; family Bovidae; genus Bos; species Bos mutus. The sequence continues at coordinate 22,431,768 of NC_091623.1, read as the reverse complement.
AATCAATCTACAGGTTTAATGCAATGCTTATCAAAATACCAATGGCATTTTCACAGAACTGGAAAAAACAGATCTAAAATTTGCATGGAACTCCAAAAGGTCCCCTGATAGCTCAGTTGGTAAAGAATCTGCCTGCAATGCAGGAGACCCCGGATCAATTCCTGAGTCAGGAAGATCTGCTGGAGAAGGGATAGGCTACCCACTCCACTATTCTTGGGCTTTCCTTGTGGTTCAGCTGGTAAAGAATCCACCTGCAATGCGGGAGACATGGCTTCAATCCCTGGGTTGGGAAGATCCCCTGGAGAAGGGAAAGGCCACCCTCTCCAGTATTCTGGCCTGAAGAATTCCATGGACTACAGTCCATGGGGTCACAAAGATACGACTGAATGACTTTCACGTGCACAAAAGATCCCAAATTGTCAAAGGAATCCTGACAAAAAAGAACAACGCTGGAACTATCACCCTCCCTGATTTCAGATTATCATACAAAGCTAACAGTCAAAACAGTATGGTACTGGGACAAAAGCAGACACATACATAAATGGAATTAGAAGAGAGAACCCTCAAATTAACCAATGTATTTATGGCTAATGAATCTACAACAAAGAAGGCAGGAATAGATAATGGAGGAAAGACACTCTTTTCAATTTAGATCTAATAAACTGGACAGCTACACATAAAACAATGAAATTAGAACATTTCCTCACATAACATACAAAAATAAACTTAAAGTGGATTAAGACATAAATGTAATATCTGAAATCATAAAACTCCTAGAAGAGAACACAGAACATTCTTTGACAAAAATATAGCAACATTTTCTTAGATTGGTGTCCAAAGGCAAAAGAAATATAAGCAAAAATAAACAAGTAGGACCTAATTAAACTTAAAACCTTTTGCACAGCAAAGGAAAGCATTGGCAAAATGAAAAGACAATCTATGCAATGGAGAAAATATTGGCAAATAAAATGGCTGATAGGAGTTAATATCCAAATATATAAACATTTCATCCAACTTAATATTAAAAAAAAAAAACCTCAATTAAAACAAATAGACAGCAGACCTGAAGAGACACTTTTCCAAGAAGAGACATATCCTTGGCGAGCAGGCACATGGAAAGATGCTCAACACTGCTAATCATTAGAGAAATGCAAACCAAAACAAAACAACAGTAAGGTATCACCTCACATCTGTCAGAATGGCCATCATCAAAAAGTCTACAAATCAAAAATGTTGGTGAGGATGTGAAGAAAAGGGAATCCTTACACACTGTTGATGGAAAGTGGTGCAACCCCTATGGAAAACACTATGGGGTGCTTAAGAAAAGAAAGAGAGAACTACCACATAATCCAGCAATTCCACTCCTGGGTATATATTCAAAAAGCATTAATTTCAAAGGACACCATGCATGCATCCCAGTGTTTATGACAGCACTATTTATAATAGCCACGATATGTAAACAACCCAAGGGCCCATCAACAGACAAGAATAAGGAACATGTCGGAGAAGGCAATGGCACCCCACTCCAGTACTCTTGCCTGGAAAATCCCATGGATGGAGGAGCCTGGTGGGCGGCAGTCCGTGGGCCCGCTAAGAGTCGAACATGACTGAGCGACTTCACTTTGACTTTTCACTTTCATGCATTGGAAGGAAATGGCAACCCACTCCACTGTTCTTGCCTGGAGAATCCCAGGGACAGGGGAACCTGGTGGGCTGCCGTCTCTGGGGTTGCACAGAGTCGGACACGACTGAAGCGACTTAGCAGCAGCAGCAGCAGTATGTGTGTGTATATATATGTGTGTGTGTATATATATAATGGAATATTACTCAGCCATAAAAAAGAATGAAATTCTGCCATTTGCAACAATGTTGATGAACCTAGAGAATATAATGCTTAGTGAAATAAATCAAAGAGAAAAAGACAAATATTATATGATATCACTTATACATGGAATCTAAAAAATATTAGAATTTATGTACAAAATAGAAACAGACTCACAGATATAAAAGGCAAACTAGCAGCTATCAAAAGGTGGAGGGAGTTGGGAGGGGAAAATTGGAGGTATGGAATTAAGAGATACAAACTACTATGCATAAAATCAATAAGCAACAAGGATATATTGTATAACACAGGGAAGTATAGTCATTATCTTATAATAATTACTTTCAATAGAGTGTAGGCTGTAAAAATGCTGAATCACTATGTTGTATACTTTCAACCAATATAGTATTGTAAATCAACTGTATTTCAATTTAAAAAAATAAATGTATAAAAACAGAAAGAATTCAGAATCTTGCAATGCTTTTGGAGACAGTACAATACAACGGAAAGAGAATAAACTTGGGAGTTTTTAATTCTATTATTAGCTATGTGACTTGGGGCAACTTGCATAAAATCTCTTAGTCATAGTTTCCTAACCTGTAAAATAATTATAGCAAATCTTCTATCACAATAAAATATCTAAACTATCAAGTACTATTAACTAAAATTTATCGAACACTATGTTCCAGTCATTAGTCTAAGGTGTTTAATGAATTAACTTCTGTAATTTTCCTCACCAGAAAACTATGAGCTAGTTAAAATTACTCTTTTGCAGAAAATGTAACTGAGGCCCAAATTATCTCCCTAAGTCCCCAAAGGTAAATGACAGAAACAGGATTTGAATAAAGTTTCTGACTTAAAAATCAATAGCCTTAAACATCATATAATACCAGCATACAATGTTTGGAAAATTGTAGGTGTTCAATAAGTGACAGCTATTATTATCATCTGGATCAATAAAAATAATGATTATAATTATCCTATAGATGTCCAGAAATACTGTTGAATAAAGTGTCATGCTTGTTAAACCAATTTAAATAAACTACATATATAGTTAGAATCACATTAATAATTGACATATTTTTAAAAATATTTGATAATACAGCACATGAACTTTTCATTTTCTGGTAAAACATTATTTCAGCAGTACTATTTAGGATCACACTTTTCATGCTTAGTCACTTTTTAAAAAGTATTTCAAAGAGTTTCAGATTTGGTCCACAATTCATAGAGATCTAATTAATTCAGAGAAACCAAACCATACTTACTCTTCCTATCATGGTTCCTTTACTTTAAATGGATTAAATTTGTTGGCAGCAGTCCTTGAATGGGAAAATAAAACCTCTTTTTATGCTTCTAGAATTTATTATTTTAAATCTTAAGAGATATTAACATAACAGAAGTTGTTTTCTTACGTAATCAGAATACTCTTTGTTAAATCATGGTTTTTTAAGGGTTTGGGTAGAGTTTTTGCTGGTCAAATTTTATGGCTAGACTTATTTATTTTTTCATTCCACAATCAAGTGTTGTTTTTTTTTTTTTCCCCCAGCTTTACTGAGGTATAATTGACAATAACATGGTAAGCTATTTGAAGTTTACATCTTGCTGGCCTGGTATATGTACATATTTTGAAGGGGTTCACACCACCTAATTAACAAATCCATCACCTCATATATTATTTTTTTTAAGATCATTTAAGTTCTACTTTCTTGATAAATTCCGATTGAATAATACAGTATCATCTCTACAGTCACCATGTTTGACATTAGATCCTCAGACTTGAATCATCTTATAACTGAAAATTGCACCCTTTTACCAAGTTTTAACTTAAAAAATTGCATCTATATCTTGAATGTGCATGCTTTTTGCGTGCTCAGTTGCTTAGTCATGTCCAGCTCTTTGAGACGCCATTGACTGTATAGCCTGCTAGGCTCCTCCGTCCATGGAATTTTACAGGCATGAATACTGGAATGAGTTGCCACTTCCTATTCCATCATCTATTCCTATATCTTGAATGTATTTCTGCCTAAAATCATCTTAACTCTTTGTGACTCAGATCTCACAGAAATGGTGACTATTGCAAAGTAATCAATGGATAAAGTTGATCTTAGATCAACTTAACAAAGATTCGAATTCATTATTGCTTTATAATTATATATTATTGAGTTGTTTTGCTTTTACAAGTTATAAAAAATAACTGTGTCAGAGTTATCCAAAGGTGTTCTAGTTTTAAGATGGGGTAATATATAGACATACATTTCCATATTAAATTAAGATCAATTATAATAATGACTTTAGACTTCTGAGCTTTAATATGACTTCAGGAATTATAAGACTTATCTTAGGTGTTCATTTAAGTTTTTAGAAAAATTACGTATGAACTAACCAAGGAATATCATTAGATCATTAATTTTTCATATATGTTGCTAGCTAAAACTGTAAATTTGGATTCTATAATTATTTTGAAAATGTAGGTATTAGGCAAAAATATCAGTTAAAAAAATGTTCTCCAAAATGAAAAATATTGATATAAACATAATTCAGTATATTCAATTTGATACTAGTTACATTCATAAAGGTCATAGTCTACATAAGGTAAATTTAATCACAAATTGGTCTGAAATAGCCCTTAAATGATTTTAATCCTCATTAACTTTTAACTTTTTCCTCCTTATTTAGAGCAACATTTATTCCAACAAAATTATCCTAAGAAAATAAACTTTGTAATATTTATCCTAATTGCATTTGAACTTTCTCTGCCTCTTCTGTATACACAAACACATAAGAGATTTTTCCTACCTTAGTTTATGTCCAGAGAATTACTTCTTACTAATACTTTAAGTGTAAAATAGATAACATGTTAAACTTTCTGTTTATAAGCTTTTCTTTTGTGCTAATTGCTTTGTTAGCACTAAAGCTAAAGAAGCTAATGCCAGAGTCTCCATTTTAAAGTAGATTGTAGAGACTGTTATTTTTCCTATTTCCTTTTAACTTTTATACTGAGGAATATGTTATTAAAAATCAGATTTGATTAATATTAGAAGCTTCTAATACTACAGTAAATTCAGGAGTGCCCCTTTCTCCTAACACCAGCACCCTGGGGTGACCACACAACTGCCTGTGGAATATATTACCAGGCTCCTGTACACAGGCCTGGCATTCTGTCATAATCATTCTTTTCTTAGCACAAATTTGTAGGTCTCTGTGATATGAAGCTATTGGTAGTTCTGCTTGTACTCAAATGAAGTGATATTGAATTTCTATTATGCATGTGCCTTGGAAACCTCACAGCTCTCCATAAAGATTTTATTCACACAGCAGATTTGTTGTGACTTAGATAGTTTCAGACAATTTTAGATTTGAATGGACATGGCAGGATCTGACAGTATAAAAGAAATATCAAGAAAAAGAAACATGTAGAACCAAATGATATATTAAGCAACCTACCGAACAAAGCAAACTAGATTGCAGTAAACAAAACCAGAAAGTATGTCTTTGAAGGGCCTCTCGTGGGGGCTAATCTTTTCATACGGTATATATGAGTTGGTGATGGAACTTGGCAACTCTTTTCATCCTACAAATTAAGTTTTGATAAAGCCCTGTTCCTCATATAACCTTCATACTTTTGAAATAAATTGTTCATAATAAGACAGATTCTAGTTTTCATTTATTTTCCCAACGGTCTAGGCCACAAATACAAATGGAAAATAAACAGAACTGCAAACAAACATTTATTCCTCGACTAGAATTGAGAAGACTTAATTGGGAAAAGAAGAAAAAGAAAATCTTAGTGAAAATATAAAATATGGAATTCAAATAATGGTGAACTGATTCATGACAAAAAGGGGAGAAAAATCAGTTAATATACTTAGGGGGAAAAAATGAATTTAGTGTGGTTTCCTTAATTTATGAGAGTGTGCTGTGCATCAGAAATAATTTGGGCACTTTCAAAATAACACTGAACAAAGCAAACAACATTCATTATTTCATGAAACTTATTTACTAACGGAGGAAACAGTTAATGAAGAAGTAAATATACCAGAGAAAGAATAATGCGAGGCAGCAATAAATGTTCTGAAGAATAATATAAACTAGACTGGTGGGACAGAATCTGTCTGTGATAACAGCAGAGTGTGAGGAGACAGCTACTCATCTTTGGTGACTAAGCTGTTGTTTAGTCGCTCAGTCAGGTCTGACTCTTGTGACCCCATGGACTGTGATTTTTCCAGGCAAGAATACTGGTAGTGAATTTGCCATTTCCTTTCTCCACGGGATTTTCCCAACCCAGGTATGGAGCCAGTGTCTCCTGCCTATTCTCCTTCCTTGCAGGTAGATTCTTTACCAATAAGCCACCAGGGAAGCCCTTAGTGACTAAAAGAAACCTCAAGAAAGAGGTACTGTGATGTACACCTATGGCTGACTCATGTCAATGTATGGCAAAAACCACCACAATATTGCAAAGTAATTAGCCTACAATTAAAAATAAAATCTAAAAAAAAAAAGAGGTAATGTAAGGTGAGATCTGAGTGACAAAAGGAAGGTAGCCTGGTAAATGCCTAAGGGCAAGGCATTCTGGGTTAACATACAATATGTACAAGTCCCTTTTTAGGCTAATGTTCCTATCAGATGGAATTTTTCATATCACACAAACTTACATTACTTTAAAAATAATTCGCCTCTGGATAGTATAGGGGTCCTCAAGAAATTAAAACTAGTACTACCATACGATAGATCAATCCCACTTCATGATATATCCAAAGCAAAAGAAATTATTATCTCACAGAGACACCTGTGCTCACATGTTCACTGCAGCATTATTCACAGTAACCAAGGTATGGAAATAACCTAAATGCTTGTTAATGGATGAACTGATAAAAACGAAAGCTACATATATCTATACATATATATTGAATTGAAAAACAGTATTTTATACACATGCACACATACAAATATAGCAGTATATTATTCAGTCTTAAAGAAGAAAGAAATTCTGTCACTTGTGACAGCATGGATGAACCTGGAGAGCATTATGTAAAGTGAAATAATCAGACAAAGAAAGACAAATACTGCATAATGGTATCACTTGTGTGTGGAATTTTGAAGAAAAAAAAGGAAAATAATTTAGTAGATTGTGGGAATCCTTTCACAACATATGTGTGTGTGTGTGTGTGTGCATATTATATATATATATATATATATATGAAGGAAATGGCAACCCACTCCAGTATTCTTGCCCAGAGAATCCCATGGACAGAGGAGCCTGGTAGGCTACAGCCGTAGGGTCACAAAGAGTCAGACATGACTAAGTGACTAACATACATACACACACACACATATACAATATATATATCAAATCATTACATTCTGCACTTTAGATATATATACAATATAAATATCAAATCATGACATTATGCACTTTAGATATATTACAAATTTGTCAAATATACCTCAATAAAGCTAAAAATAAATGTATACATGAACATATACGGGCTTCCCGGGTGGCGCAATGGTAAAGAATCTGCCTGCCAATGCAGGAGAAGCAGGTTTGATCCTTAGGTTGGGAAGATGTCCTGGGGACAGAAATGGTATCCTTGCCTAAAGAATTCCACGGGCAGAGGAGACTAGCTTGCTGCAGTCCATGGGGTGGCAAAGAGACACTATTGAACATACTACACAGCACAGCAGCACTTATATATACACACAAATATTTCATTTTTAGTAGAAAAGTTAGAGATTAAGGGAGAAAGAAGAAAAAAATGGGAAGGTAAATATGTGGCAGCTATATTGGGAGAAACCAACACATTCGTCCCAATAGATAATAAGAACCAGATATGCCTAAGCCAAAATCACAATAAACAGCATATTTAATCATGTCTTTTTGGAAGCTGTAGTTTCGACCTCAAATCAATCAATTTCTTTTCACCATTGTCATTCTCTAATTTTGCAGATAATGCTAACAATTTTGGTTCTGTGAGCATCCATTTTATGTGGATCATTTAGGTTATACTAAATGATACCTATTAGTTCTGTAGAAATTTTTCAAGAACCACACTCTCAGCATTCTCCTCCCTCTGCTACTCTCTAGCACAACTTTCCAGTTCCTATGATACCCTGGATCCTTCATGTTCCAAAAGACTATGTGATGTATTATTTCATACTAAGATATAAACCCTATGTACCAGGACCTTCAAGCTCTACTTGCTCAGTACTGCATTTGAGAAGAAATTATGGTAATCTCAAAATTTAATTGATGCTCAAAGACATTTCATCAACTGAAAAAAATTTAAGAGTAAATGCAGATTTTTTTTTTCTTTTAGACAAATTCAGATTTACATGAATTGGTCTCATGTGGGGTGTCTTTCAATGCTAGGGACTCTAAAACAGATCACACACTTCCAGTGGATTAATCACTTAATGCAAGAGTGGGGATATGGAATTACCACCAGTGAAGCTAAACTTATCCTTTTCTTTAGAGAGGAAGCAAATGCCCATCATTTAGTACTCCAGTTAAAATGTGGTTGTGAGGCTGCTTTGCTTGCAAGCTGTTTTTATATAAGTCACAAGGGAAAGAATTTCTAAATGGCTTCTAGTAGCATTCGATGCCCTACTTCATTCCAGGAGGATCATTTTTCCCTTTGCTGCGAATTTTAGGATTGAAGCAGTAAGACAGGCCTATTCAACACATAATAGATAACAAAAAAGAGCAGGAATATTATGTAAAGTTAGGTTAGAAAGAGAGTTGGACTTTCTGACTACAAAAACAATAAGAAAAGAGCTCTATACAATGAAGTTTCTTAAAATTAGTATAAATCATCTAGTACACTTAGAAATAAGTAAGAGACAGAATGGATGGATATTATGTCCACTGAACTCACATACCATGGCTATCAGAGTCTGTCAAAAAAAGAAACCCACATGGCATGATTAGCAGTGAAAATGTGGAACATCAATAAGCCTGCCTGTGGGAAAAGCACCATGTTTTCCAGATTCATAATTTGGTAAAATATGGATAAGAAGAGTAATAATAGAACTTAATCATAAAAACCTCAGACAAGTGCTTGGCTAGGGGTGGGCTGTGAATAGACCCCAGGCACGATGATGACTATGTGATGTCTTTGGTTCCTCAGATGATCTTTGTGAAGGATAAAACTGAGTTTAATCTAGTTCATAAAGACCACCTGGAGAATGACCCCCCAAAAAAGGAAAAAAGACCAGCACCCATTAGATATATTACTGCTAGAACGTCAACGAAATTGTAACGAAAATAGTAGTTGTGTGACAATGTAATATACAATCAAATAGTATATAGATGTTATCATTTATATATTTAAATTATAAATGTTTACAGTTTATTATATATACATTATTTATTATGTATAGACTATAAATGAAAAATTAAAGTGGAAACAGCATAGAGGTTCTCTGCCTGCACTTACTCAATACATGTTTTATTAGTTTGGGTAAGGGCTAAACTGGCCTTCCCTGGTGGCTCAGTAGTAAAGAATCTGCCTGCCAAGCAGGAGACACAGGTTCAATCTTTGGGTCAGGAAGATCCTCTGGAGGTGGAAATGGCAACCCACTCCAGTATTCTTGCCTGAATAATGTCACAGACAGTGGAGCTGGCAGGCTACAACCATGGGATGGCAAGAGAGTCGGACAGGACTTAGCGACTAAACAACAACAAAATGCTAAACTATAGTAATAGAGACCCCCAAAATTCGGTGGCTTAAACAAGACAAAAGTTTACTTATCTCTTACATAATAGTTCAGATATGAGTAGTCCTGGCTGGCTGGCTGGCTCTTCACCACAAAGTCATTCAGGGGCCAGGTTTCTTCCATATTGTTGCTCCACGACATCCCATATATTATCCTTATTTGAACACTCAAAGTGAAGTCCCTGTCACATCTGTGTTCAAGCCTGTGAGAAGGAAAATGAGATAAGCCAGCATATTCTAACTTGTCTTCTAAAGAATGACATAGAAAATTCACACATCACTTTTGCTTATACCCCAGAAACCCAAATTCAATCCCATGGCCACTCCCACTGTATTAGTTTGCTAGGGTTGCCATAACAAAGTGTCACTAATTGAGCGGTTTAAACAACAGAAATGTATTTGCCTCACAATTCTGAAGGATAAAAGAGTGAGGTCAAGGTATCAAAGGGTGGCTTTCCTCTGCGGCCTTTCTTCATAGCTTAAAGATGGCCGCCTTCTCTGGTGTCTTCACGCGGTTTTTCTCTAAGTTTGTCTGTCTCCTAGTCTCCTCTTTTTAATAAGGACAACAGTCATACTGGCTTAGGACCCATGCTAATTACATTGTTAACCTTAATTATCTTTTTCAAAGCCCAGTCTCAACAGTCATATTCTGAGGTACTGAGGGTAAGAAAGCCAACATATGAATTTTGAGAGGACATGATTCAGCCCATAATAACTAACTTCAAGGAAGACTAAGTTTGTAGTAGGATGGCCATTTAGCTAACTGCAACTTTACTCCTATTTCTTAAAGGAAAGGAAAGAGAATGATATTGAGGAATATTTAGAAACATCTGTCCCATTATTCTAGAATTAATACGTATAAAGCCAAATCTATATTAGATAAAAACTCACCAAGAAAAAGAATGGGAAGGATAAATAATTGACGATGAAACTCAAAAGCAGTTGAGCCCCAAGACAGAAATCCTATTTTAATACAATGATCTGGTTGTATTAAACTAAATCAGTTTTAAGAGTAGTGAAGCTATTTCATGTGTGGAGAGTATAACTGAAGATAAATATAGTATCTGAATAGGTTTCTTGATCATTGGGAGAAACGGATTTTTTTAGGATATTATAACCAGTCTCCTTTGACCACCACAAAGAAAGTAGACATAACTGAGCCAGTTATAAAAAGAATATTACCAATGCGATCATTTCCCCTTTCTAGTTAAGTGTTTGATTATGTTTGCCCTGCATAAGATTTTCTCTTAATCTAGAAATAAAGGCAACAAAAGGATTTTACTAAATAAAATAAAGCCCTAGAGTGTATGAAAGCCTGGTGAATGAGAAAGCTATAGGGATCTGTTGTTTATAAAAATTATTGGGTATACATAAGATGATGAAAGATGGTAAATAAACTACTGATTTATTAGGCAGAAAATTTTGTTGGTAAATTTTGATGCTTTTTAAACAAATGTTCAAATGTGGTCAATGATTTTTTTTAATTCCTCCACAAAGATAAGTCTGAAGTGTAATTCAGAAACCTCCATAGAACCTTCAATTCTTATTCTCAATTCCATGGCCATTCCATACCATGAAACCATAAACATGTAAGCATAGTCACAAATGGTTAATTTACAAAATTTATTTGAGTGGATATGTGCTGGTTTCTTTCTGCCGTGACTCACGTTTGGGTATATGCCAGGAGCACCCATCACCTTTTACTTTACACATACAGGAAGAAAATGGGAGCATAAGGCACTTTTACTAAGAAATATTGTGATTAAAAAATAGTTATACAGCAAAAAACAGTTGCAAACACATCGTATCATTCATTGCTAATGAGTTAAAAGGATACCACAGTGCACATATAAATCACTATACAGTGTCTTGCAGTTTATTTAAATTCATTGTGCCTCATTATAACTGAGCTATGCACCTTTAGGTCTGAGTTGATTAGGAATGCGATAGCTCAGAATAGCTTTTAATTCAGAGAAACATGGCCTGACCTTTACCATAATCCTGTGTGAAACACACTATAGTTTAGACATTAATAATGATGCTACCTCTTTTTCATACTGGTGAGATGCTACTTAAAATTTGGTATTATTAGTTAACAGCCTCGAGCCAATACATCAAAACCAAATTACCCTTCTGTGTATAACTACAGTACTTAATTCTGAGTTCTTCATCTCTCATAACTATTACTTCCTCTTTAAAAATGCTAAAAACCAAAATGTAATAGTGTCATGTCACAGCAATAAGTCACAGATACAAACTAAAGGCACTCCTCCCCACTCCCCGCGGACTGCCGCTGTACGCAGTTAAGGATCCGGGCCTCATGATATACGTTTTAACAGTTAAGGCATTGCTTGTCTTTGACCTTTGTCTCTCAATTTAAGAATGCCATTTCCTTAAATCACCTCCTGGTAAGTCAACTAGCACAAACAATAGAACTTTCTTACCATTCTCATTCAGATGCAGTGGAAAATACAAATCATAGGTTTAAATATCTATTTTTTTTTTTTTTTTATTTATCACTCTAAATACAGGAAATGATAAGGTAATACATGAGCAGAGTTTAGTTGACTTAGCTCACCAGGGCTCATAATGGAAAATAACATGCCTCTGTGACACCCATTTTCACCCCTTTCCCCTTTGCTTCCCATTCCCCAGAGGCAACCCATTTTGGAACTCTTAGAAGTTCTCTCTGGTATTGTTAACGCATTTTCCTAAATAATTCTTCTATATTGCTAAATCGCTATGTTTCAATTTCAGATATTACATTTTGACTCTCTAGAACAAAAAATAAGATCCAGCCCTTTTAGAAGACCACACCCTCAGAACCTAAGATTCTCCGTCATTATCAGTTCTGGAGCTCTCCTCTGTGACTCGTATTCAATCCTCTTTCACAGAATCCCTTTGAGTGAGAATTTCCTTTGTTTCTGAGAAACAGAAACTCCACAGAAGGGATCAAACAAGAGTCTACTTATTACCAGCAAAAAAACAAGTGATCCAGGGGTAAAGTGACCCTCCAATCTCCTTGTTTTGTCTTGATGCTTTTCATTTCCTGAGACACAGTGAAAGCTGGCTGCCCGAGTTTCTGCCATTTTTGTGTGTACAGTAGAGAAAAGAAGTGCAAGTCCACTCCCTTTTAAAACTCTTCCTGGAAGTTGCACACACTATCTCCATTTAAACCCCATAAGCAGCACTTCATCACAAGACCATGCCAATTTGCAAGGAGATAGGAAATTGAGGTCTTTGTTGTAGCAGATGGGAATACCAGACCACCTGACCTGCCTCTTGAGAAACCTGTATGCAGGTCAGGAAGCAACAGTTAAAACTGGACATGGAACAACAGACTGGTTCCAAATAGGAAAAGGAGTACATCAAGGCTGTATATGGTCACCCTGCTTATTTAACTTATATGCAGAGTACATCATGAGAAACGCTGGGCTGGAAGAAGCACAAGCTGGAATCAAGATTTCCGGGAGAAATATCAATAACCTCAGATATGCAGATGACACCACCCTTATGGCAGAAAGTGAAGAAGAACTAAAGATCCTCTTGATGAAAGTGAAAGTGGAGAGTGAAAAAGTTGGCTTAAAGCTCAACATTCAGAAAACTAAGATCATGGCATCTGGTCCCATCACTTCATGGCAAATAGATGGGGAAACAGTAGAAACAGTGGCTGACTTTATTTTTGGGGGGCTCCAAAATCACTGCAGATAGTGATTGCAGCCATGAAATTAAAAGATGCTTACTCCTTGGAAGGAAAGTTATGACCAACCTAGACAGCATATTAAAAAGCAGAGACATTACTTTGTCAACAAAAGTCCGTCTAGTCAAGGCTATGGTTTTTCCAGTGGTCATGTATGGATGTGAGAGTTGGACTATACAGAAAGCTGAGCATGGAAGAATTGATGCTTTTGAACTGTGGTGTTGGAGAAGACTCTTGAGTCCCTTGAGCTGCAAGGAGATCCAACCAGTCCATCCTAAAGGAGATCAGTCCTGGGTGTTCATTGGTAGGACTGATGTTGAAGCTGAAACTCCAATACTTTGGCCACCTGATGCAAAGAGCTGACTAATTTGAAAAGACCCTGATTCTGGGAAAAATTGAGGGTAGAAGGAGAAGGGGATGACAGAGGATGAGATGGTTGGATGGCATCACCGATTCAATGGACATGGGTTTGTGTGAACTCCGGGAGTTGGTGATGGACAGGGAGGCCTGGCGTGCTGTGATACATGGGGTTGCAAAGAGTCAGACATGACTGAGTGACTGAACTGAATGAACTGAACTACAAAGAAAGGAGGAGGGACAATATTTGGGTTACTAAAAATGAGTAAGCTAGAGATCTATTTTTCTGAGGCTTTGGCTTCTTTAAAAATGTCTTTATTTTTATTTATCACTTGATCGATAGACGTGGCTGGTATATAAAAATAGATTGTAAATGTTTTTTAATAGAATTTTGAAAATGTTTGTCTTCTAGGTTCCAGAGTTGATGCTGAGAACTCCGTGTCTCCTGTAATTCCTGTCTTTGTCTGTGATCCTTTTGTACACTGCTCTGTGAAACTTTAGGAGAGTCTCTTTACTCCTGTATTCTAAAATGTCACAGTGGCATGCATTATGTGGGTCGTGTTTCATTCATTTATTGTACTTAGTTCTAGGAGGGGCTTTCAAACTTGAAATTAAAGTCCATCAATTCTAGAAAATGCTTTCCCTTATTTCTTTGACCATTGTCTCTCCTTCTGAATGTTGCACCCTAGAATGAGTCAAAACAAGCTGTATTGTACTGCAGTAAAAAGCAAACCCAAACATCAGTGGTTTAATAATACAGCAAAGATTTGTTTCTCACTGACACTGTATCCAGAAGAAACCAGCTGAGGGCTTTATTCCATGCTGACTTGACACAGCGGTTAAGGTGACAGAGTCTCCACTCTCCAAAGGATCTCAAGCCTGCACCAGAGAAAAAGCAACATGACAAGTCATATGATGACTTTAAAACCCTCCACCCAGAAGTAACTTGCATTTGTCTTCACACTTTATCAAATACAGAAAGTAACATGTCTATGCCTAATTGCAAAAGAGTGGGAAAGTGTAACCTCACAAGGTCCTTGAAAGGAAGACAACTAGAATATTAAAGAACAAACCTAAGTGCTATAACAAGTCTCCTAGAAGGATACTCTAATATGCTTCTCTCTTTTCTTTTTTACTTATGCAACTCATCTTATATGAGATTAAAGTGTATACAATTTAAGTACATATATTGATGAATTACTGCATATGTATATACCTATGACTGGAGAAGGAAATGGCAACCCATTCCAGTATTCTTGCCTGGAGAACTCCATGGACAGAGAAGCCTGGCGGGCTAGTCTGTTGGGTTGCAAAGAGTTGAACATGACTGAGCGACTAACGCTATATACCTGTGCTTCATGATCCAAATCAAGAATATCCCCAACACCCCAAAGACTTCATCCTGTCCTCTTTCAGTCAATACTCCCAAAGGTAACCACTAATCTGACCTCTATCATCACAGATTAATTATGCCAGTTTTGAACAAAATATGAAGAGAATCATAACCTCTTTTGTGTCTGAGTTCTTTTACTCAGACATGTATTGATGATATGCATCAATAACAGCACATAACAAAGTACTTTTGTGTTACACTTGATTATATATGAATATAAAACCTTTTATTTATTCATTCAACTGCTGTTGGACATTGAGGTTATTTCTAGTCGGGTTGTTATGAACAAAGCTGCCATAAACTTTACCATACATATCTTTTAGTGAAAAACATTGCAAACTGAACAGAATTTACTAATTTTAGTGAATTTCAGTTTTCAATTTTTTACATAACTTAATGGTTAGTGCTTTATGTTCTATTTAGGAAATTTTTTATTATCCACCTTATGAATATACTTTCCTAAATTTCCCCCCAAAACTCTTAATATTGTATTCATGTTGTATTGCTTACATTTAGGCCTATGATCCATGTCAAATTAATTTTGGTGCAGAGTGTACAGTAAGGAGTTTTAGAGTTTTTTTCACCTGAAAATGAATTTTTTCTTTTTTTTCCATTTCAAATGAAACACATAATTTCCTAAGCCCATTTTTAACAAGTGGGTTTGCAGTGATGCCCTTTTTTTGTAAATTACATGATCATGTATGCACCAACATTCTCTTTGACTTCTTTTTACTTTCCTGGTAATTTCTTCAAGTTCTTTATATTCTAACTCTTATATGTTTATCTTTTATATCTTTGTTACAACATTTTCATTTTCAAGAGCTCTTTTTTGTTCTCTGATTATTCCTTTTACATTGTAGACTTTTTAAATCAAAGATAACATTATATTCTCTCATCTGTGGATCTTATATCTGTTGGGATTGATTTAATCTCCTGAATTGTTTCAGCCTCCTATGAATTGTTATTTTTGTCTCTGTCTCCCATGTAAGAGATATTCTTAAATATCTAGTGATCATAGGCTACCCGATTCTCCTCCATAGGGGCTTCCCTCATGGCTCAGACAATAAGGAATCTGTTTGAAATGCAGGAGACCTGGGTTTGATCTCTGGGTTAGGAAGATCCCCTGGAGAAGGAAATAGCAACCCACTCTAGTATCCTTGCCTGGAGAATTCTATGGACAGAGGAGCCTGGTGGGCTACAGTCCATGGAGTCCCAAACAGTCGGACACGACTGAAGGACTAACACTTTCAAAATTGATTAAAATCCTACTTTACGTGAGGAGAGCTTATTAGCTGAAGGGCTTCAAAGTGTAGTATTTCTCTTGGTTTTACTGATTTCTGCAAATTAACCCATGGAGATACAAACCCATGACCTGAGTAGAGTACCATTTTGTTCAACCGTGCCCACTATCCCTAAATCCAAGGTTGTTCTGGTTCATTTTCCCAGAAGAATAAACATACAGATCTATGCTACAGTTGGGGAGGGAGCAGTAGTCTGTCGGTTGTTTGGAGCAGAGAAATAGAACAAGTCACTGAATTGCTTTGGATTAGCAACTTCCAACCTTCTTTGCTTCTACCCACCCTCCCATCACTATATCCCATTATCCAATATGCCGTTGCTGCCAATCCCAAGATCCTGCGGGACAAATATGATTATTTCTTGATTGATCCTCATTACAAAATGTAAACTAAAACTTGAGGTTTTTCTGGTTTGCTGGGGGACTTGCCACTTGCACGTTTTAGTATATTTTAAAATATCAGGTTGATCTCCATCACCTGCTATGTTATCCCGCTCACTCCCACTCATTATCTTTTGCCTAATGGGTTTATGAAAATGCTTTTTGTATTCTTGCCATCATTTTAGTTGTACTTGGGTAGAAAACCAAGTGTTCTACATTCATTGTCTGATTTGGATTCCCTGTTGGCTCTCTTCGGCACAAGATAAATTACATTCTGGAAGCAAAACAAAGCAACAAATGAGTTGTCTCTCTTGAAGTGAAAGTGCAAAACAATTAATCTTATTGCCCAAAGTTCAACAAACTTTAGTTTATCTTTTTTTTCCTTTCACACTTAGAAAGCATCTGTACAGGTGTTGTGAACAACTCCCAAATGCTCACATTGACCAAATGTATAATATGCAACTTTATTTGAAATAAAAGCTTACAAAATAGTACAGCATTTATATTGAAATATACTGTCATTTTTCTAAACTTCCAACAGAATATCTCTTTTCTAAGTCTCCTTGAATTTGGATGTTGACCACTAAAATTTCTTTCTGGAAAAAAAAAAATAGATCGTGTGTTATTTACTGCCATAAGAATTAAATAAGTCAGTATAGTTGGCTAGACAATTTTCTCCTTTCATCACTACTTCATGTTTTATCCCTTCTGGGAAAATGCCCTTGAATGCAAACTTGCCTCTACAAACAGACAAGAAAACTTCTTCAGACTGATGTCAAATAATAGCCGATTTCAACTAGCACCACTAAGTCATTTGAAATTCATCTTTACTAAGATACAAGTATCAATCAATCAACGTGATATAAACAGTGGAGCAACATCTTTAAGTCCTGGGGAAGATTTGGCCTGTAATTTCTTCCCCAGTCAAAATATCTTCCAAATATGAAGGCATCATAATAACTTTTTAAGATATCAGATCAGATCAGATCAGATCAGTCGCTCAGTCGTGTCCGACTCTTTGCGACCCCATGAATCGCAGCCGCCAGGCCTCCCTGCCCATCACCAACTCCCAGAGTTCACTGAGACTCACGTCCATCGAGTCAGTGATGCCATCCAGCCATCTCATCCTCTGTCGTCCCCTTCTCCTCCTGCCCCCAATCCCTCTCAGCGTCAGAGTCTTTTCCAATGAGTCAACTCTTCGCATGAGGTGGCCAAAGTACTGGAGTTTCAGCTTTTGCATCTCCTGCCAAAGAACACCCAGGGCTGATCTCCTTCGGAATGGACTGGTTGGATCTCCTTGCAGTCCAAGGGACTCTCAAGAGTCTTCTCCAACACCACAGTTCAAAAGCATCAATTCTTATAACATGTGAAATAGTTCCTCGTTACCAGATCTGCACTGTAAGAAAAATTACAGTAGGTCCTTCAATCAGAAAAAAAAAATATGACCAGATTGAAACCTAGATCAACAAAAAAAATCAAGGCCACCAGAAATTGTAAATATGTGGATAAATGTAAAACTTTTCATTAGTTAAATCTCTTCCAAGGATAATTAGTTGTTTAAATAAAAAATTAGAACAATGTATCTAGGAGTTTAATAACATATATAAACACAAAACATAAGACAACAATAGCACAAAAACCAGGAGAGGAAAAGCAAATGTATAATGTTTTAAAGTTACTTTACTATACATGAAAGTGTTAGTTGCTCAGTCATGTTCAATTCTTTGCAAGCCATAGACTGTAAACTGCCAGGCTCTTCAGTCCATGGAATTCTCCAGGCAAGAATACTGGAGTATGTAGCCCTTCCCTTCCCCAGGGAATCATCCCAGCCCAGGGATCGAACCTGGATCTCCTGCACTGCAGGTGGATTTTTTACTGTCTGAGCCACTAGGGAAGCCCTATACATGAGGTATTATAATAGTAATTGGAGGTAAAATGTGATAAATTAAAAATACACACTATTAACACTTAAGCAATCATTCAGATAACACAACAAACACTGCTGTAATTGTTCTGTTATTTGAGTGATTGTTTTAGTATAAACAAACGCTAAAATATTGGTTCACTGAAATAAGCCAAAAGGAGATGAAACAAATCATAAGAGATTATTAAACAATAGAAGAGAGAAAATAAGGGAAGAAATGACAAAGAACAGAAGGGACAAACAGAAAAGAAATAACATGATAGTAGATTAAAATCTAGGTGGTGGTGGTTTAGTCACTAAAGTGTGTGCTATTCTTGCAACCCCATGGACTATGGCCTGCCAGGCTCCTCTGTCCATGGGGATTCTCCAGGCAAGAATACTGGAGTGGGTTGCTGTTTCCTTCTCCAGAGGATCTTTCCGACACAGGAATCAAACCCAAGTCTCCTGGATTGCAGGCAGACTATTTACCAACTGAGCTATGAGGGAAGCCCCTAGATTATAACCTAGTCATATCACTAATCACATTAAATATATGATAACATTAAAAGTCCACTTAAAATGAAGCCATTGTCAGACTGGTTACAAAGATAAGACCCAACAACACAATGCCTAAGAGAAAAGCACATCAACGTCTTTTTTCTCTCTACTAATATTTTTTGTCTTTGCCTTTAAGTGTGTATTAGGATAATGTGCTTAGAACCTAATTTTTGTGTGTATTTATCCTTCCTTGTGCTTATAGAATTTTCTGTATTCTTGGCTTGATGGTTTTAGTTAAACTATATATATATATATGCTGCTAAGTCGCTTCAGTCGTGTCCGACTCTGTTCGACCCCATAGACGGCAGCCCACCAGGCTCTCCGTCCCTGGGATTCTCCAGGCAAGAACACTGGAGTGGGTTGCCGTTTCCTTCTCCAATGCATGAAAGTGAAAAGTGAAAGTGAAGTCGTTCAGTCGTGTCTGACCCTTAGCGACCCCATGGACTGCAGCCTACCAGGCTCCTCCGTCCATGGGATTTTCCAGGCAAGAGTCCTGGAGTGGGTTGCCATTGCCTTCTCTCTCTCTCTTTATATATATATATATATATATATATATATATATATATAAAAAACTTATCTGATCTAAAATCTGTGAAGAATGACAATTAATTTTAAGAAAAGTTAGCTAAGTTTATCTTATTTTTAAGAGAAAGTTGAGTAAAAAAAAATTTGTATTTTTAAATAGGAGGAAAAACCATTCTTATGCATACCACATGCTATGTACCATATCTTCTACTTTGTATAGACATTCTTAGATAAAAGACAATTGTAACTTTTTAAAGGGGAAACTAATTTTTTTTTTACTTACACTATTGAATTTCCTTTTGTGGAAAAAAGAAATAACACAAAAAGAAAAGGCTAATATAATAGTGAAAAAAATGGACAGAAAATGCCATTTTCTGTCAAAAAGAGCATTGAAAACAATATTACATCATTCTATCTACAATTTAACTGATCATACTAATGTGATGTGAAATATAGTTATGACAGCTATTATGTAGAACTTTCCTGAGACCCCAAAATTATTATTCCATTTGGGTTTTTCTAGGATAAAAATAGTGAGAAAGACCTGTCCTAGAGATTACAATATTCACTTTTACTCCATATACCTACCTATTCTAGTGCTAGTGTAGGAATGCATTTTTGCTACTTTTTTGTGCAGTGAATATTCATTCATATTGACTCACACGTTTGCCCTTTCAGGGGTCTAACTTTTTCATGTGTATTTGTATTTCCATCTCCCAGCATTTTCTTTAACCTTAAGAATGCCCCTCAGTATTATTCAATGTGCAAAATTTAATTTGTATTGGAAAAATTCTCCCATTTTTGTCGGGAAATATTTATTTGTATCTTCACCTTTGAAGGATAGTTTGACTAGTTTCTAAAATTCCAAGTAAACAGCTGTCTTCTTTCACAATTTTTAAAATGCCATTCCATCATTTTCTGATTGCTTTCATTTTGCTTGAAAATGTAGTCCTCAGTTTTATTTTGATCTTCTAAAATTTATGGCTTTTTTTCTCTCTCTGCTAACAATTTTTTTTTTTTCCTTGTCTGTGCATGACTCAGGGTTGGGCTGCAGTTTTTGTAAGGTTGATTCTCTGCCTCTAATTAATGACTATGATTAGAACCTAGCCCTTCAGATGGAAAAACCTGGGTTATTCAGAAGGACCTTTCTCAGACAGTAAAGCGTCTGCCTGCAATGCAGGAGACCCGGGATCGATTCCTGGGTCAGGAAGATCCCCTGGAGAAGGAAATGGCAATCCACTCCAGTACTCTTGCCTGGAAAATCCCATGGACAGAGGAACCTGATAGGCTACAGTCCATGGGGTCGCAAAGAGTCGGACATGACTGAGCAACTTCATGTTCACTTTCTTCATTGGCAATTCTGGATCTATGCTTTTCGTCTCCTTGGAATTTTAAATTTGGCTCTCTGCTTTTTAGAGGCATTCTGCTTGTTTTACCTTGTGAAACTTAAGAATCCCAAAAACTTCTCAAGAGAGAAAGCTGGTGAACATTGGACCCTTGGTTGTATCTGCCATTTATCTAGGACCTTGCTTCCTCAAGTCCTGATTGCTTTGGCAGTCTTGAACTCTATTGTATAGTCTTTCCACATCTATGAAATTGTCCAAAACTCTTTTAATATGTATTTACTCATATAAGATATATGTGTACATAGATACATATATTCTTTTTCAGATTCCTTTCATTATAGGTAATTACAAGACAATGAATATGGTTCCCTGTGCTATAGAGTGGGACCTTGCCATTTCTCTATTTTAAACACAGTAGTGTGTACCTGTTCATCCCAAGCTCCTAATTTATCCCTCCCCTTCTCCTCTGATAACTAAGAGCTTATTTCCTATATTTATGAATCTGTTTCTGTTTGGAAATAATTTCATTTATATCTTCTTTTTATCAGAATCTGCCCTCAACGTGGAAGACCCAGGTTCAATCCCTGGGTCGGGAAGATCCCCTGGAGAAGGGAATGGCAACCCACTCCAGTATTCATGCCTGGAGAATTCCATAGACAGAGGAACCTGGGTAGCTACATCCACGGGGTCACAAAGAGTCAGACACCACTGAGCAACTAACACACACATGTCTTTTTTAGATTCCACACATAAACACTGTCATATGATATCTGTCTTTGACTTACTCCGTTTAGTATGATAACCTCCAAGTCCATGCATGTTGCTACAAACGGCATTATTGCATTCTTTTTCATGGCTGAGGAATATTCTGTTGTGTTTATGCTCCATATCTTCTTTATCCACTCAACTGTCAATAGATACTTAGGCTGCTTGCCTATCTAGCTACTACATAGATAGCAGTAAATAGTATTGCTATGAACAAAAGGGTGTACGCATCTTTTTAAATTAGAGTTTTCATTTTTTCTGGATATACGTCCAGGAGTGGAAATACTGGATCATAGGGTAACTCTATTTTTAGTTTCTTAAGGGATCTCCCTACTGTTTTCCATGGTGACTGCATCAATTTACATTCCCACCAAGAGTGTAGAAGGGCTCCTTTTTCTCCACCCTTTCTCCAGCATTTGTTATTTGTAGACTTTTGATGATGGTCATTCTGACTGGTGTAAGGTGATACCTCAATATAGTTTTGATTTGCATTTCTCTAATAATTAGTGATATTGAGCATCTTTCCGTATGTCTGTTGACCACCTGTATGTCTCTTTGGAGAAATGTCTATTTAAGTCTTCTGTTCATTTGGAGGGGAGGGCGTTGTTTTTCTGATATTGAACTGCTTGAGCTATTCTTGTATTTTGAAAATTAAGCCCTTGTCAGTAGCATAATTTGCAAATACTTTCTCCTATTCTGTAGGTTGTCTTTTTGTTTTGCTTATGGATTCACTTGCTATGCATAAGCTTATACTTTTTATTAGGCACCATGTGTGTATCTGTTTTGCTTTGGAAGACTGACCAAAGTAAACATTGCTACAATTTATGTCAGAAAATATTTTGCCTATATTCTCTTCCAGGAGTTTTGGGGGTCTTGCCTTATATTTAAGACTGTAAGTCATTTTTATTTTTGTGTATGGTGTGAGGGAGTGCTCTAACTTCATTTATTTATATACAGCTGCCCAACCTTCCCAATACTACTTGCTGAAGAGACTTTTGTTTTGCCAACGTGTATTCCTGCCTCCTTTGTCGAAGATTCAGTGACTGCAGATAGGTGGATTTCTTTTGGGGATGTCCGTTCTGTTCCATTGACCCATATGTCTGTTTTTGCACCAACACCATGCTGTTTTGGTTGCTGCGGCTTTATAGTAGTATCCAAAGCCCAGGAAGGTTATGCCTCCAGCTTTACTCTTTTTCCTCAGAATTACCAAAGCAATTTTGTGATTCCATATAAATTTTAGAATTATTTGTTCAGTTCTGTGAAAAACATCATGACTAATTTGATAGGGATTGCATTAAACCAACAGATTGCCTTCTGTAGTATGGTCATTTTCCCAATATTAATTATTCCAACTCAAGAACATAGGATACTGAATATTATTTTTAATTCATAAGCATTGTCACAATATTCTCTCTGAAGATCCCAATTGTCTGAATTCTTTATAAGATTCACAATGATATATACATGCACTCTTACATGTATATACACACAGAGACACATATACACATCAATCACATTTTTAGCCCCAGCTTTTATCCATCAACTTCATCCATTTATATAAAAGGCAATTGAATGTAGACTATGGTTGCTCTCTTCATTTCTCTCTATGATATTCTCACGATTGACTTAGGGACTCACTGATCTCCTGAAATTGCCCTCACAAAAATAATGAATGACCTTTTTCATCACTAGATAAATGAGAATCTAGTTTTTTCATATTTTCAGTATCTTCAATACCCACATGGTTAAACTTTATTCCCTTATGAATTCCTTAACATTTCTGGGTTTCTGAGGCTCTATTGAATGACAGCACTTTCAAGGCACTCTTTATTTTGATTATTTCTACTTCACTCTTGTGATACACAATTATGTAAAATTAAACTGAATGTTATACAGATTTAAACTCTACTGAAGATCATTACCTTACTCCATTTTCCTTTCTGTTTATCAGTAGTGTGTTGCATATTACAGGCACTGAATACGTAAATTTAAAGAAAACTATGAATCATTACAAAATTTTAGTATCTTCTATTTATAAAATGGTAGCAAAACAATAATAATAAATAAACTACTTATTTTCCATTTAGCAGCAATATTTATTAAACGACTTCCCTGGTGGCTCAGAAGGTAAAGCGTCTGCCTACAATGCGGGAGACCCGAGTTCAATCCCTGGGTCAGGAAGATCTCCTGGAAAAGGAAATGGCAACCCACTCCAGTATTCTTGCCTGGAAAACCCCATGGACTGAGGAGCCTGGTGGGCTACAGTCCAAGGAGTTGTAAAGAGTCGGACATGACTGAGCGACTTCACTTTCACTTTCAAAGATATTGAATGGTAAGTAACATAATCAGAAATGTGTTTTAGAAAACTCAATCAAGGGGTGGGATGTGGCTAGATTAAAGTTAGAAAGTTAATAGGTATTTAACGTATTCTTATCAGGACTATGGAGAAGGCAATGGCACCCCACTCCAGTACTCTTGCCTGGAAAATCCCATGGACGGAGGAGCCTGGTAGGCTGCAGTCCATGGGGTCGCTAAGAGTCGGACACGACTGAACGACTTCACTTTCACTTTTCACTTTCATGCATTGGAGAGGGAAATGGCAACCCACTCCAGTGTTCTTGCCTGGAGAATCCTGGGGACAGAGGAGCCTGGTGGGCTGCCGTCTATGGGGTCGCACAGAGTCGGACACAACTGAAGTGACTTAGCAGTAGCAGTATCAGGACTAAACTGTATTTTTTTTTTTAATTTTATTTTATTTTTAAACTTTACATAATTGTATTAGTTTTGCCAAATATCAAAATGAATCCGCCACAGGCATACATGTGTTCCCCATCCTGAACCCTCCTCCCTCCCCACACCATCCCTCTGGGTCGTCCCAGTGCACCAGCCCCAAGCATCCAGTATCGCGCATCGAACCTGGACTGGCAACTCGTTTCTTACATGATATTCTACATGTTTCAATGTCACTCTCCCAAATCTTCCCACCCTCTCCCTCTCCCACAGAGTCCATAAGACTGTTCTATACATCAGTGTCTCTTTTGCTGTCTCGTACACCAGGTTATTGTTACCATCTTTCTAAATTCCATATATATGTGTTAGTATACTGTATTTATGCAATCCCACTGCTGGGCATACACACTGAGGAAACCAGAAGGGAAAGAGACACGTGTACCCCAATGTTCATCGCAGCACTGTTTATAATAGCCAGGACATGGAAGCAACCTAGATGTCCATCAGCAGATGAATGGATAAGAAAGCTGTGGTACATATACACAATGGAGTATTACACAGCCATTAAAAAGAATACATTTGAATCAGTTCTAATGAGGTGGATGAAACTGGAGCCTATTATACAGAGTGAAGTAAGCCAGAAGGATAAACTGTATCTTAAAAATAAGAAATTGCTACTAAATATTGGTAGCAAACAATGACTTTCCGCAACTAAGGACACTTTTACGTGCCTTTCAGTTTCTTGAGTTTTACCTATTCAGTACTCAAATTATTGTTTTCCTTTTCCAAGGAGCCTACTTTTCTTCTTCCAGGGTTTTTATATTAGTGAATGATACCACAATTCAGACAGTATCCTCAAATGGAAACCTGAGAGCCATAGGGAACAATTTTATCTTCATTACTTTCTACAAGCAACAAGTTCTACATATTTTATTTCAAAATACTTCTTGACCCCTCTGCTTCTCTCCATTCCCACTGTAAACTTCTTTTATAAACTCAGATAACCCTACAGGAGAATTGTTGCAACACTCTCAAAATTCAAGTTGCTTTCTTTCAATTTTTGCCACGCTGAACCGTTTTCCTTCTTTACAAATGGCAAATCTGATCATGTTCTGCCCCTGAATAAAACATTATAAGGGCTCTATAGTGTTGTAAGTTTCCACCCTATAAACTCTACCGTGTCTTACCAGGTGCTTTCTGATCTGTGATTCCTCTCTCAAGCCACATCCCTTGCTGCTTCTCCACTTTTCAGACTTGTTAGTGTCTTTAAATTCCGTAAACCAATCACGGTCTCTCTAGTCTTAGGGACTTTACACATGCAGTTCCTCTGTCTGTAATTCTTTTCCCTCCCTCTTTCTCTAATTCCTACTCATTCTTAAGGTTTCAACTTACATGCAATATCTTTCAGCAAGCTTTCCCAGAATCCTAAGATAATTGCTCCTTATGCACTCCCATAATCAACCTGTTCTTTCACATAAGTTGTAATACATTGTAATTTTCTGTTCACTTGTCTGTTTCCCCTAACAACAGTACTACTTGAAGAAATCACCTACAATAATATTTTCACTATTATCTCCTTAAAATCTATCACTGAAAATAAAATATGGTAGCATATACACACACACACATACACACATTATATAAATATACACAATATACATTATATAAATATACACAAATATATATGATGTATATATTTCATTAAATAGCTGAAGGAATTATCTTGAAACATCTAATCCATATTTGTTAGTTTTAAAGGAAAGTAATTCAAAAAATATATTTCACTTAAAATTGTATTGCACTTTTATTCTTCTCAAATCATGTTTTCATTTAATGTGTCAATAATAGTTTAAATTTGTTGATGTACTCGGAGAAGGCAATGGGACCCCACTCCAGAATTCTTGCCTGGAAAATCCCATGGACGGAGGAGCCTGGTAGGCTGCAGTCCATGGAGTCGCTAAGAGTCGGACACGACTGAGCGACTTCACTTCCACTTTTCACTTTCATGCATTGGAGAAGGAAATGGCAACCCACTCCAGTGTTCTTGCCTGGAGAATCCCGGGGACAGGGGAGCCTGGTGGACTGCCATCTACGGGGTCACACAGAGTCGGACACGACTGAAGTGACTTAGCAGCAGCAGCAGCAGCATTTGATGTACTTATGAAGTTCTATACTCATTATTTCTTTTTTAATTTCATTCCTTTATTCTAGCTCGACTTTTGTCTCCTGAAATGTCACCCTTTGGTAGTTATAACGCCTACATATGACAAATACAGTTGACAGGTTCAGGATGCTCTCTTGTCTGATGAACTAGCCCCATACTGCCATGAGTCTAGCCAGAAGGAGTAGCATCACTTGACAAGTCTGTCCCTTCATAATCCTTCGCCCTCTTCTGTTTGAATTAAGAGTGGAGACCTAACTCATGAACTGAGCAAACTCAATTCTCTCTCTCTCTCTCTCTCATTTGGACTCTCAAATACAAATATACCCATCAGTTGGCTGTGGCTCTGAATCTAGATCCTGCTTCTCAGAGAAAGAAAGATGTGCTGGCATTTTTTGTGTTATTTGTGATTACAAGCTAGTTGAGACAGATTTACAAAGAAAAGGAGAAATTGGGGCAGATACAAAAGAGACAACTGGAGATAAGAGAATATGTTTTTCTTACATGGAGAAAAAAAGAAATGGAGTAGCTATTTTTGGTAAGTAAACATCTTCCAGAGTCTAATTCTAGAATCTCTTGAAATCTAACTATATTACCTCCACAAGGTTTCCGTGGTGTATCCTGGTAGTTCTTTATCTTAGACTATTTAATGAAAGCCAGTCCTTTTCTATTCACATCCTCCCTAAAGGCATGTGTATTTTAACCATATTTACTGAATAAACACAAAGGGATGAGAAGGAAAAAAGAATGAAGGGTGGGAAAACAGAGAGAAAAAGCAAGGGAAAAGACAAGGAAGACAGGAAAGAAGGAATAAAAGTTCTTATCTAATAGGGCTTGTAAAAAACCTAGCCAGAGAACCAAATATAAGCATACAGAAAAGTATAATATCTTAGGCATAACTTTATAATTTTAAAATCAGAACTGTTAAAAAAAATTCTCAAGCTATAAAATAGATGTGCTGTATTCTTCGGAATGAGTTAGTCAATGTTTGAGGCAGAGCAGGGATAAAAGTATGTGAAAAGTTTATGGTATTAAGACTCATGAGCTCAAAATATAATTATGGCCTATAAATAACTTTCTCACTTATTTTTGAAGTAGTCATGTTTTCTTTTCAGATTAAATAATTCTATAATTTGAATATTTTCTGTGAGTGAAATCCCAGAAAATATCCCATGGAGTGAGTAACAAATTAACATTATAGACAATAAATCTTTTTCTCTGGAAAGAAGGTCTTCTTCCAAAGAGTGGAATCAGAAAATTTATGAAGAAGATAGGATTTGGGTTATGTCTTAAATTATTTTTACAGGCCCAGATATGTGAAGACCAAAATTCACATACAAGAAATCTCAAATACCATCCTGTCTAGAGGGTGCTTCTTTTTGATTGAATTTTAAGATTTATGAGTAAGTGTCAGATTGTGGGGAAACTTGGAAGCTAAACTCGGGACTTTATTGTGCATAAGGAAACTGTAAAAACCTGGAAGGTAGGGTGGGAGGACACATGATAAAATACAGACTGAAGAGAGACAACAGTCAACAAATGATATAAATAGAATAAACAAAAATTCTTAAGTAATCTTATTTGGAATTTTTCTGATACATAGTGCTACCTCCTTGGAGCCTATACCCCTTCCCATCACAAACTTGTGCCCAGTAGCAGAGAGCTAAATACAAGGCACATCCCTGGAAAGGTTTTTCCAACCAACTCTTAATCCACATGGAAAGAGCTTCTGTGTTCCTACTGTGTGCTCTGAGCAGCTTGCACTTGCCCTGCCACTTGTCAATTCCATGCAAGACATTATCAAGATTTATTTAACCCTGGCTTTCCCTACTAAACCAAAAGCTTCTTGAAAA
Organism: Bos mutus; assembly: GCF_027580195.1. NCBI lineage: Eukaryota > Metazoa > Chordata > Mammalia > Artiodactyla > Bovidae > Bos > Bos mutus. Next base: position 22,403,262 of record NC_091623.1, on the reverse strand, counting down.
CCTCATGTTCTTTATTCGCAGAATGACTCACACTGAGTAACTGCGTAGAACTTCAAGTCAGAGATTTTGTCAACAGGAAGGTCAGCTCTAAAGGGTAACCTGGTGTCTGCCAGGTTTATGCTTCAAGGAGTTGATAAAACTACCATACCTCGCCGCAGCGAAACAATCTGCCCAGAACGGTGACACAGTGGCACTTTGCCTGGTTTATTTCCTGGAATTCTTCCCCCTCTAAGATGCTCGATTTATATTTTTAAATGAGCTGTTCTCTTAATTACTGAGCCTTTGCAGAAAATTATACACTACAAAGTACTCTTACACATCCTATAAATTATTTTCATTCACAAAAAGATAGATGGTATTCGTGATATATCCATTTTTTACATGGAGAACCTTTAAGCAAAAGATTGCCATCCTATCACACAACTAGAAAAAAATGAGCCAGTTATTTGTATCACTCCTTGAGACACAGTATTACTCTGAAAATCATAGTTATAAATTCTGTTCTGTTGCTTCTGTATGGCCTCAAGAAGTCTTTCTTAGTCTATGAAGGTAGACAAAGGATTCAGAGCTGCCTTCCTGAAACACAAGCTAAGTAAAAAGATCAAAATTTCACCATTCAGATAGGCAAGCTGAGCCTTCAACTAATTGTAAACATTGAAGCAGTGATCAGGCAATACAGTGATTTTGAGAAATACATGCTATAATACTATAAACTTTCACTCTAATTCTTTCAAGAGTCTTGTTCATATTTTATATTTACCATGACAGTTTTTAGTATATATTGTGTGTATGAAATACATCCACCACAAAACTTTAAGCTGCCCTGAACCCTGAGTTTATACTCACTTGATCAAAAAAGATATTTCTAAGTTATTATATAATATGTCCTAAGAAAATGAGTCTATAACCCTTCTACACCACCAAATATATATATATATATGTGTGTGTGTGTGCACGTGTGTGTATGTATATTTATACATACATATACACACATATATAAAATATATAACACATAGTTCAATGTATAATATTTTAACTTCTAAGATGAAAAGTTTTATCACTCCAAAAAATCAGATCTCTGGGCTTGTCTTTCATGTATAAATTTCTGTTCTTTAATCTGTAGATTTTTAAACGTGATTCAAAATTTGATTATATATATATATATATAAATAATCTGTCGGCATCAATAGTTTTGGCTTAAATTTCAAGTAATTTTTTAACTTGCATTTTACAGATGTTCTCTTAAATGAACTGGATAATGAGGTTAACTCTCAACAAAATCAATTTGGTTTGATATATATTTAAGAAATAAACTGACCATCAAAGAAAAAAGAGATAGGCCATTTATTTTAAAGCAAGCAAGACAAAAATATGTTCCCTTGGTGACTATCAAGATCCATTACACACTTAAAGCATACTGAGCTTCTCTAAATTCAGCTCTTCTGAAAGGTAAAATGAAGCTCCAACAATATCCCATATACAATGTCCTGATGTATGCAACACTTCAAAGGATTTATCCATAATAAAGGAAACTAAAAATAAAATTTATAACTGCTGGTATGTCATCAAAACATATTTTCCTCCCAATAAACAAAGGATACTGTGCATTTTGGGGCTCCCCAGGTGGTGCAGTGGTAAAGAATCTCCTGCCAATGCAGGAGGCACAAGAGAAGCAGGTTCAGTCCCTGGGCCAAGAAGATCCCCTAGAGGAGGAAATGGCAACCTGCCTCATTATGCTTGCCTGGGAAATTCCATGGACAGAGGAGCCTGGTGGGCTATAGTCCACGGGGTTGCAGAGAGTTGGACTGCAACGTGTGTGTGTGTGTGTGTGAGTGCACGTGCGCGCGCACACACACACACACACATATACACTATGCATGTTATCCATAATCACTCTCCAACCCAAACATAAAGCTTTCCTCCAGTTATGGTCCTTTTTCTTTTTGGCCATTTTACATTAAAAATTGGAAAAACTATGGGATTTCCCTGCAGTTTCAGTGGTTAAGTATTCGCATTGCAATGCAGGGAAAGCAGGTTCCATCCCTGCTCAGGAACTAAGATCCAACATGCCCTGGAGCAACTGAGCCTACACTCACAACTACTGAGCCTAGGCACTCACTGAATTATTTAGTCTTTCCTTGAGGTCATGGAAATAATGAGTTTTGATAATAGTCTAAGTTTCAGTAAAAATATCACATGTATATGGCTTATTATTTACCTGCAAATATTCTGCTACTAGCAAAACAGCTTTTAGTACTTAAACTGAAAAGTAGACACTTAAAATTAAGAGACTTCTGCAGTGGCTGCTGCTGCTGCTAAGTCGAGTCAAGTCATGTCTGATTCCGTGCGACCCCATAGACGGCAGCCCAACAGGCTCCTGTGTCCCTGGGATTCTCCAGGCAAGAACACTGGAGTGGGTTGCCATTTCCTTCTCCAATCCATGAAAGTGAAAAGTGAAAAGTGAAAGTGAAGTCGCTCAGTCGTGTCCGACTCTTAGCTGCCCCATGGACTGCAGCCTACCAGGCTCCTCCGTCCATGGGATTCTCCAGGCAAGACCCAAATATTTTTAAAAGCCTCAAAAAACCGCTTATCATGAGAAATTTCTTCTTTATAGAAACATAGCTGGAATTTGTCTCACTATAACTTTCAGTACTTATTTCTATGACTATCCCCTAAAGTAATGCAAATGTCTTTTCTTCAAATAAATGACAGAAATTATGTCATTGAACAAATAATTATTCTGTGCCTATAGAAATGGTCTCTACTCCTTTGAAGCTTGCTCTTTAAAAACATTTCTCAATTCTTTCACATTAATATTTTAAACCATGATTTTTAGAATGTTAGCACACTTTTCTATGATTATCTTTGATGAGTTTCAGTTTTTTAATATCCCTACTAAAACATTAAATGAACTGAATATATGATTAAATCTCTAACTTTATTATGTGATTTTACATTATAGGGCATTATTTTCTATTACACTACTTATACAGATAAAATATACATTAAGATATTATTTTACACTGTATATTATATTTTCCCATTTAGACATGCATACATTCAACACAGAATACCAAATGAGGCTTCTCTTCCTCTGTTGCTAATCTGACTCAACCAGAACAGTGCTTCTGGAAAGACATATTTGTGTTATTGTTATGATCACTGGAACTCAGATCAAATTAAGTTACTTTGCCTCTACGAGTTTACATTAACACCTAAAAGTAAAAAAGTCCTGCCTTACATATCTTACAGAGTTATAGGGAAACAATTAAAGTCAAAATTAAAGAATAATTTCAATTAAGAATGTTAATTTATTATATAATATAAACTGTAGTTTTCTATACAAATATAACAGAAATATAGATGCTATTATTTTTACTTCTTTAGGAGTTCTATATACCCTTGACATTATTTTATATATGGCAATTATAACTTCAAATTTTCAAAGCAAGATTAGATAAAAAAACAACTTGTCTCCAAAGTTAACCAATGTGATGGTTTTCTGTGTGGTTTCCCTTGCCTCACCCTACAATTCATATCAACACATATAAATTATGAATATACTTGTGTATATATATATATATTTGCTACTGCTGCTGCTGCTGCTGCTAAGTTGCTTCAGTCATGTCCAACTCTGTGCGACCCCATAGACGGCAGCCTACCAGGCTCCTCTGTCCATGGGAGTTTCCAGGCAAGAGTACTGGAGTGGGGTGCCATTTCCTTCTCCAATGCATGAAAGTCAAAAGGGAAAATGAAGTCGCTCAGTCGTGCCAGACTCTTAGCGACCCCATGGACTGCAGCCTACCAGGCTCCTCCGTCCATGGGAGTTTCCAGGCAAGAGTACTGGAGTGGGTTGCCAGGATATTTTATTCTTTTTAATAACATTATGTAGGATAAGATTACATAATCTATTTTAGAGAAAACATCATCTTACTGCTTAAGTAGAAACTCTGTAGCTTATTCAGAGAAGGCAATGGCACCCAACGTCAGTACTCTTGCCTAGAAAATCCCATGGACCAAGGAGCCTGGTGGGCTGCAGTCCATGGGGTCGCTAGGAGTCAGACACGACTGAGCGACTTCACTTTCAGTTTTCACTTTCATGCATTGGAGAAGGAAATGACAACCCACTCCAGTGTTCTTGCCTGGAGAATACCAGGGACGGGAGAGCCTGGTGGGCTGCCGTATATGGGGTTGCACAGAGTCGGACACGACTGAAGTGACTTAGCAGCTGCAGCAGATATAGCTTATTCTGTTTCTTGTTTTGCTTTGTTATTAATTAATATTGATGAACACCTGTTCCCAAGCCAGGTATTGCCCTAACCTGTACTTATGCGATTGACATTTTGGGCTCAAATTCAGTATGTACATATATCCTTATATTTCCTTTTGATTATTTTAGCCATCATTCATTTTCTTTAAATCCTAATTCTGACCTCAAATATTTCCATACCCTCTTCAAGCTTTGATGAGGCATATTTTTAATGAGCGTTCATTTCATATTTTCAACCAAGCTACTGATGGAACTGTTAAAAAGGATATCAGCTTTAAGGGAGTCTTTCATACAGTTCAAAAATTCCTTTATCCAGATTGTATACTGTCCTCTAATTGTGTGGTAAGCATTTCTCCCTCTTCAAAAAAAATATAGTATTTAAAAAAATAAAAGAACAGGGGTGATAGGAATCTGAATAACCACATAATAATAGTAACAGGGATGTTCACATCCTATTCTGGTGTTCCTTTTTAAAGACAGCATATCCAAGAAAAATTTATCTCGAGTGGTTTCCTGATGGATTGTGATTAGAGACTCATGATTTTGACACAGCAAAGCTATTGGATTCAGGCAGAGAACAGAGGGTGATGGAGAGCATGGGGAACAAAATTTATTTCAAAGAAGTTACACATTGAGATTCCAGAGGAAGAGTATGATTACTGCAGGTCATGGCCCTGCATTGGATACCACTTTAGACAAGGGACAAAGAATTTTTAAAAGCACGGATAGGCCAAGACGTGACAACAAACTTTCTGTGGTCAGAGGCCTGGAATAGGCTCCCATCTTCAAGCTCAGTGAAACACGACCTTGGTTTCCTGCACAACTCAATGTATTTGTTACCAATGACATTGCTCTGTGAGAAGTATTTGTATTCACATTTCTCTGCAGAACATATAAATGAATTCACATATAGATAATTAAAGGATAATATTTTTGTCATAAAAACAATAGAGACCAAAGAGAAAGTACACTACCTTTTCAGGACAAAGCACGTGGTAAAAGTACTTTTAGTAGGGCATGGAGGAAGAAGGAGATAAATTAAAGGTTTGAAATTAACATATACACATTACAATTATATATAAAGTAGATAAACAACAAGAACCTATTTTACAGAATAGGAAACTCTACTCAATATTCTGTGACAGCCTATACAGGAAAAGAATCAGAAAAAGAATAGATATATGTATAGCATTCACTTTGCTGAACACTTGAAACTAACACAACACTGTAAATTACCTATAACCCAATTAGAAAATTGTTTAAAAAAATACCTTGAGCTTCTGGCTTAGGTGGGATGAGAAGTACAAGGGTGGTATCCTGAAACATTAGAATGACCCAAAGGCCGTAGCTAGTCAACATGTGGTTGTAGGAAAACAATGCAGAGGATGAGAAACTTTAAGCTAAATAAGGCTAACTGAATATGAAAGCGTGCATGTATATACTTTGTACCCTAAAATGTCATAATTCCAGTAAAAATGACTTGTAAACTTTAGTTCCCCGTGAAGACGAAAAATATTGAATTTGATATTATTCAGGAAGGAACATGGTAGATGAGGGCAAAGAAAATCTCTCACTGTGGGGTCATGTGAGAGTTGGACTATAAAGAAAGCTGAGCACTGAAGAATTGATGCTTTTGAACTGCGGTGTTGGAGAAGGCTCCTGAGAGTCCCTTGGACTGCAAGGAGATGCAACCAGTCCATCCTAAAGGAAATCAGTCCTGAATATTCATTGGAAGGACTGAGGTTGAAGCTGAAACTCCAATACTTTGGCCACCTGATGCAAAGAGCTGATTCCTTGGAAAAGACCCTGAAGCTGGGAAAGATTGAAGGCAGGAGGAGAAGGGGACGACAGAGGATGAGATGGTTGGATGGCATCATCAACTCGATGGACCTGAGTTTGAACAAGCTCTGGGAATTGGTTATGGACAAGGAAGCCTGGTATGCTACAGCCCATGGGGTCAAAGAGTGGACAGGACTGAACATTGAATTGAACTGAGACAGTTCAGAACATGTTCATCAAAGGACACTAGGGTATGCCTTCTCTCTTGCTCCCTCTTTTTTTTCCTTCCCTCCTCTTACTCTTCTGCCTTCCCTGTTTGGGTTCCTATATCTCCTCTTAGCCTCTGATTCCATTTTTTGAGAGATTCTGTTACTATCTGATTTCCATTCCTATTGTTACAATAAGGCTGCTAAGTCGCTTCAGTCATGTCCGACTCTGTGCAACCCCAGAGATGACAGCCCACCAGGCTCCCCCGTCCCTGGGATTCTCCAGGCAAGAACACTGGAGTGGGTTGCCATTTCCTTCTCCAGTGCATGAAAGTGAAAAGTGAAAGTGAAGTCGCTCAATCGTGTCTGACTCCTAGGGACCCCATGGACTGCAGCCCACCAGTCTCCTCTGTCCATGGGATTTTCCAGGGAAGAGTACTGGAGAGGGGTGCCATTTCCTTCTCCTACAATAAGGCATGGGGCTTCAAATCTAGACTTCAGAAGAAAAGGGTAAAGCAACCTTTCCAAGCTCATGTTCCTGAGGACACAATTAGGGGACTACTAAACCTTTCTGCTGTCCCATTGAAGCACTTCTTATAAATGAATTCCATGTGCTATACCCTATAGAGAACCACCCTATTTTCTCTTCATTTCTAAAAAACTGCCAAGCTGTTTCTTAGTATAACTTTGGAACTTTACTCTTCTTACAGTGTTTTTGTTAATTTATTCATCCTTTTTAAGAATCAATTTTTATTATTTTAGAATCAAGTAGGAAAGCTGGCAGGAAAGGAGCAGTGCGTGTGTGTGCTTAGTCACTCGGCTGTGTCCAACTCTTTGCAGGCATTTGGATGTAGCCCTCCAGGCTCCTCTGTCCATGGGATTTTTCAGGCAAGAATACTGGAGTGGGGTTGCTATTTCCTTCTCCATGGAATCTTCCTGACCCAAGGATTGAACCTGCATCTCCTGTGTCTCCTGCTTTGCAGACTAATTCTTTACCTGCTAAGTCATAAAACTAATAACCATTATTTCTATCTCTACGATACACCAATGATTGATTCAGCTCTTAATTACATTCTTCAGTGCAATATAAGAAAATGCTTTCCAGACAGAAGCAAAGAGGTAGAATGAATTATAGAGTTTCATAATAAATTAACTGATAATGTTAACGAACCCATGTCCATTTCTAACCAAAATAGCCCATTTTCTCCCTTTAGCAAACCAATGATCATTTCCCAATGATCATTAAGTGAGATAAAGAGGGGTATATTTTTTCTCTGTCACAGTATCACATGGCCATGTTATGCCCTAGCTGATGAACTACTCTGTCCCAAACTACACCTAACTCTGAAAAGTAACATCCAGATGTTGGGGGAAATAAGTCTACTTGCCTGAATACGTTTAGGTGAACTAAGCCACTGAGCAATGACAATGGGTTCTCACTCAATTTTTAGTAAAAGTATTTTCCGTATATATGATGCCCATCCTGCTGTTCTCAGAGCATTTATCCAATGAGGAACATGTTAAATTTGTATTGCTGTGTGACGAACTACCACAGGCTTAGCAACGTAGGGAAAAGAAATGTAAGTTATCTCACAGTTTCTACAGATTAGAAGTCTGGACCATTCTTAGCTGGGTCCTTTGCTTGGGATTTGACAAGGCAGTAAACAAGACGTCAGCCAGAGCCATGGTCTTATCTGAGGCTTGAGATCCTCTTCTAAGCTCATGCAGTCATTGGCAGAATTCATTTATCTGCAGCTGGATAACTCATGGTGTCTTACTCTTCCAATCCAGTGTGAGTTATAGTCAGTCAGTCATGTCCAACTCTTTGTGACCCCATGGACTGTAGTCCGACAGGCTTCTCTGTCCATGGGATTCTCCAGGCAAGAATACTGGAGTGGGTTGCCATTTCCTTCTCTAGGGGATCTTCCCGACACTGGGATTGAACACGTGTCTTCTGCATTGCAGGCAGATTCTTTACCATCTGAGCCACCAGGAGAACCTACTATTAAGACACATTCCTAAATATAAAGACAGGTCAACTTAAAAAGTATCAGCTGATACATGCTTGACTTTATCATATAATCTATAGACAATATATTAGAATATGTAATGAATCCATTCACCTTTTCCAAAGGCATACCGGAGACAGAAGTAGCAATACAGTTATAAATGACAATCATCAATCAGATGAAATAATTTAGATGAAGCCTGTCTCTCTCGAAGAGATAGAGACTGGGCAAGTGGTCAGGAAGAAGTGACCACTTTTTTAACTTTGCATGAAAAATAATGTTCAGTTCCATGTTGCTGAACATCATTCTGTTTTTGCCAAATAAATCCTCTACTTCAGATTGCTGTTCAAATGCTTTATTAAAACTCCACTTCTGGCCTTTGTTTGGAATCTGTTACTTTTGTTGCCACCTCCCGATTGCTGTCCTCTGAAGCATCTACTTTTCCTCTGTCCCCTGAAGCCTCAATTGCCTTCCCGCTGTCCCTAGAATTAGCAGTATCCTTCAAATCCAACAGCAGAGAGCATTTCTGAATTCTAGACCCTTTTTTAAGAGCTCGTCTGATTAGTTCAAGCTCACTCAGAATTCTGAATGACTCGAAGTTAACTAATTACAGGAGTCATAATCACAACTGCAAAAATTCCATCACTTTTACCATATAATTTAATTTACTCACGAGAGAGACAGCCTCACAACTCAGAAGTCCCATCTACCCTCAAGGAGAAGGAACTATACAGGACATGCCCTTCAGCCAGTAGGAATCTTAGGGGATATCTTAGAATTCTGCCTACCATAAGAAGAAAAGTCAAATTACTTTAATAATTCAGCAGCAGAATTTTACAGCAATAATTTAGCATTCAAGTGTGTCATAGTCCCTCAGTCTAAAACTGCTGTATTAATATTTTTTACCAATTTATTCCATTCTTTAATTTCAAAAAAAAATCTTTCTTCCCATCTTCCATCACGCTCTCCCCTCTCACCCAAGTCCTTGCTATCACTTATTCTCTCCTGCTATGATCTCGAGCTGCTGAGAAGATCACCTTTGGAAGGGCAGAACATTGGAACTTGCGTGGTCTGACACCATGCCCCTGGCCTCATTAGTGAATGCAGTCGTGCAGAGAAAAGAAATAAATCATTCTAGTGACTACTCCATGTCAGAAGTACCTTCACTTACATGAAATTAGAACATTAGCGTGAGTCCTGAAAAAAAAAAAAAGCCTCATTCCACTTAGAAATGCTCTCTACAGTTCAGTTCAGTTGCTCAGTCGTGTCTGACTCTTTGCAACCCCACGGACTGCAGCACGCCAGGCTTCCCTGTCCATCACCAACTGCCAGAGCTTACTCAAACTCACGTCCATTAAGTTAATGATGCCATTCAAACATCTCATCCTCTGTCGTCCCCTTCTCCTCCTGCCCTCTATCTTTCCCAGCATCAGGTCTTTTCCAATGAGTCAGTTCTTCACATCAGGTGGCCAAAATATTGGAGCTTCAGCTTCAGCATCAGTCCTTCCAAAGGATATTCAGGACTGATTTCCTTTAGGATGGACTGGTTGGATCTCCTTTCTGTCCAAGGGACTCTCAAGAGTTTTTCTCAACACAACAGTTTAAAAGCATCAATTCTTCGGCACTCAGCTTTCTTTATAGTCCAGCTCTTACATCCATCCATGACTACTGGAAAAACCGCAGCTTTGACTATATGGACCTTTGTCAGCAAAGTAATGTCTGTCCTTTTTAATATGCTAAGTTTGTCATGACTTTTCTTCCAAGGAGCAAGCATCTTTTAATTTCATGGCTGCAGTCACCATCTGCAGTGATTTGGGAGCCCCAAAAAAATAAAGTCTGTCACTGTTTCCACTGTTTCCCCATCTATTTGCCATGAAGTGATGGGACCAGATGCCATGATCTTTGTTTTTTGAATGCTGAGTTTTAAGCCAACTTTTTCACTCTCCTCTTTCACTTTCATCAAGAGGCTCTTTAGGTCTTCACTTTCTAACATAAGGGTGGTGTCATCTGCATATCTGAGGTTATTGATGCTTCTCCCAGAAATCTTGATTCCAGCTTGTACTTCATCCAGCCTGGCATTTCATATAATGTACTCTACATATAAGTTAAATAAGCAGGGTGACAGTATACAGCCTTGAAATACTCCTTTCCCAATTTGGAACTAGTCTTTGGTTCTATGTCCAGTTCTAACTGTTGCTTCTTGACCTGCATACAGATTTCTCAGGAGGCCAGTCAGATGGTCTGGTATTCTCACCTCTTAGAAGAATTTTCCACAGTTTGCTGTGATCTACACAGTCAGAGGCTTTGGCATAGTCAATAGAGAAGAAGTAGATGGACAGGGAAGCCTGGTGGGCTGCCGTCACTGGGGTCGCACAGAGTCGGACACGACAGAAGCGACTTAGCAGCAGCAGATGTTTTTCTGGTATTCTCTTTCTTTTTCAACAATCCAACAGATGTTGGCAATTTGATCTCTGATTCCTCTGCCTTTTCTAAATCCAGATTGAACATCTGCAAGTTCTTGATTCACGTACTTTGAAGCCTGGCTTGGAGAATTTTGAGCATTACTTTGCTAGCATGTGAGATGAGTGCAATTATGCGGTCGTTCACACATTCTTTGGCATTGCTTCTCTTTAGGACTGGAATGAAATCTGACCTTTTCCAGTCCTGTGGCCACTACTGAGTTTTCCAAATTTGCTGGCATATTTAATGCAGCACTTGAAAAGCATCATCTTTTAAGATTTGAAATAGCTCAACTGGAATTCCATCACCTCCACTGGTTAATAATCATCTAACCTACTCCATTCCTGATTTTTATGGCATCTACACAATGCCTAAAGTGAGCTTTCTGAGGCGTAAGACCTTGCTGCCTCGATTTTTTAAATAGCCACAGATTTAGTACAGCAGAAATAGTAAAGCATTTTATTCATTGATATATTGATATATATTCATTCTTTTAATTTGGCATTCAAGGCTCTCTATACATAAACTCACACACATATTTTTCAAAAGTTTTCAACTCCTGATCTTCAATTCCACTTCGTCTCAGTCAGTCAGAATGTCACTATGCCCTTCGTTTCTGTAGAGTGGCACCTCTAAATTTGACGTATGTCATCCGTAAATGGACCATCTCGGTACACCACCACTTGATCTGTGAAATCTTTGATGATTTAGCTCACTCTACATGGGGATGCAAAGAGTCAGACATGATTGAGTGACTAACACTTTCCTTTATACTTTCATCACTAAAAGGTCCATGTCAGTGCCCTGGCATTTCATCGTTAGAATCTCTGGTGATTCAGCTCACTCCCGTCACACCAGCTGGGAGTGATACCTGCATCTTTCGGTATTCATATTACTTTTTGTGTTCCTCAATTATGTTTTGTGTGTGTGTGTTCTACATACTACTGAAGTTACTTATATTGACATTTTACTTCTCCTATTTGATTTTAAGATTCTTAGGAAAGATATTTGTATATCCTACAAAGTCTGACACACACAGCAGAAACTAAGTAAATACATATTTCTTTAAAAGAATCAAAAAGTTCTCATAAAACTTCTCTTAATGCTTAAAAATATAGTCAATAATTTTATATTTTGATATTTTCTGTAACTTTAGAAAATTTCTTTTAAAAAAAGAATTTATGAACTGTTAATTCTCTCTTGTTACAAAGACCCCTTTTTGAGAGGTTAACACTTGGAAACCAATGATGCTTTGCATTTTATTGATTTCCACTTATGTGTGTTCTTCTATCTAATCAATAGTGCAAAATATAAATTAGAGGAAAATATTTAATAAGGAATAAAATGTTACATCATTTTTCAATTGGATATGATGTGCCATATATCCTATATTCTTTCTCATGATGCATTTTCCAACTAAAATTTAAAATGAAAATAAACTAAAAGGCCTCTTTTAGTGCCTGTTATTGATAATACTATGTGCCAAAGGAATCCAAATGACCTAAGTTTTACACATTACAATTTCTCTTTTAGAATTAAAATATTTGTTTTAAAAGAAAATATTTTACAAAATTTTATTTACTCAGTTGTAATTATTTATGGTGATGAGGTGGGAAAGATGAAATAAAAAACTAATAGAAGTTTTCTATTCAGACTGCTGATTACTTTCCTTGTTTTGACCTTCCTATGGCAGATATTTAAATTTTGTTTGCTTTCTTTACAGGGAGCACTTAAACATTTAGCTTACCTAAGATGCAATGACCTGAATAATAGAAGCAGAGAAAACTGCTAATTTAGAGATTTTAAATGGATAAATGGATTGTAAATGGATTATGGAAATTGAAACATAACAAATCAGCTTTAATCATGCAGTTAATGAACTTCCACAATTTAACTGTGAACTTTTCAAATGTTGGGTTATGTTTATATTTAAAGTCAAGTATGCAGAAGCCAAGGGTACATAAGACATAACTCAAAAGTCTTCATACCTTTCAGAGACTTCTGATATTTCCTTTGAATTTATATTTTTTGCACACAGGTCCCAAGTAGATCGTGGACTATTTTATTTAAATTTTGATCAGAACTTGACTTCCTACTATAGAATTATTCGAGGCAGAGATTTGTGCCTTGAAATGCATTTCTTTTTCAACTGTTGCAACTTACATGTAAGGTAGTCAATAAACATCCAGTAAATGAAACTGTGTAGTGCCTTGGAACTAAACTACTATTTTTCAACTTGATTACTACAGTGAACATATGGAGCATGAACCCTGCCCTAAAAATTCTCATCATCTCTCTCATCATTACCTGTTAAAGCATTTCATCATAGCTTGAATCCTTTATGTTAGAGATTGGCTGGGGCCTGGAATAAAGAATGAAAATGTGACAAATGGCCACTTATTGGTCATTAACTATCATGATTAGAGCAGCCTGCCTCTCAGAGTGAGGGTCAACATTAAGAAATGAAACCATCCCTTAGAATATCCTCTTGATAGGAATGAAGCTGTTCATTATCTGATCATTAGGGTCCATGCCAAATAAAACACGTTATTTCACACAACCGAAGTCCTAATTATTCATTTAGTCATTGGCTTAAATGGGAAGCAATGAAAAAAGCAAATAACTAAGCAACTGTACAATCTTCAGATCCCCATCTAAGTGCAAGATGATACTTAATGCTAAAAAATAGCTCATGGCAAAAAAGTATTAAAAGTGACTGAGAGATCACATGTGGCACCCAATACCCAATCACATATGGAAACTTTAGTTATCAGTTCAGCTCAAAATTGCAATAATAAGTTACTATTTTGCCTCACTATCAAAATAATGAATATCTAAGAATTAACCTCAAATGCTTAAAAAGGAATTTATTTTTTAAAATTATAAGCATATAAACTAAAGAATTATCATATTTAGGAATGATGAGAATTGGAAAGGAGTAGAATATAGCAAATTATGTTAGAGACGCAGATGATACTAACCTAGAGAGATAATATGGACATCTGTGACAAAAGTGACATAATTTTTTTTCTACTGGTAAATATCTTGATGACAGCAACAATATTTTTTAATTAGGTAATGGAGAATTCTGAGTTCTCAAATTGTTTAATTTACTTATTTGAATTGCAGGCTAATTACTTTACAATATTGTAGTGGTTTCTGCCATACATTCACATGAATCAGCCATGGGTGTACATGTGTCCCCCATTCTGAATCCCCCTCCCACCTCCCTCCCCATTCCATCCCTCATTTTGTGACTTTGGAAAAAACAAGTCACATGAGGCTCAGTTTCCTTACAAACAAAAGCTGATTATCACTACCTGTCTTACCTTATTGGGTTACTGGGAGGAATTAAGAAGCTGCTTTAGGAAATAGATGGGGAAACAGTGGAAACAGTGTCAGACTTTATTTTGGGGGGCTCCAAAATCACTGCAGATGGTGACTGCATCCATGAAATTAAAAGACGCTTACTCCTTGGAAGAAAAGTTATGACCAACCTAGACAGTATATTCAAAAGCAGAGACATTATTTTGCCAACAAAGGTCCGTCTAGTCAAGGCTATGGTTTTCCCAGTGGTCATGTATGGATGTGAGAGTTGGACTGTGAAGAAAGCTGAGCGCCAAAGAATTGATGCTTTTGAACTGTGGTGTTGGAGAAGACTCTTGAGAGTCCCTTGTACTGCAAGGAGATCCAACCAGTCCATTCTGAAGGAGATCAGCCCTGGGTGTTCTTTGGAGGGAATGATGCTAAAGCTGAAACTCCAGTACTTTGGCCACCTCATTCGAAGAGTTGACTCATTGGAAAAGACTCTGATGCTGAGAGGGATTGGGGGCAGGAGGAGAAGGGGACGACAGAGGATGAGATGGCTGGATGGCATCTCTGACTCGATGGACGTGAGTCTCAGTGAACTCCAGGAGTTGGTGATGGACAGGGAGGCCTGGCGTGCTGCGATTCATGGGGTCACAAAGAGTCAGACATGACTGAGCGACTGAACTTAGACACTTAAAACTATTTTTGGAACATAAAGGGCTGGATGAATTACAAATAACCTCACTCATCTCCTTGGCTCAGATCCTTGAACTGCTGTCTGGAGAAGATGACCTAACTGCTAGAAGAGATAATACTGAAAAGAATCTTGATATGTTCTTTGGTTCCTTGGCCTTACTTGTCCAGGTTGAGTACTTGAGGTGCTGAACTAGGGTATACACTTTTAAAAACATCCTTTTCCTTTTCTGTTGAGCTGTCCTCCTCTTCCTCCTTGAGAATTAGTTTTTGATCTACAGAGCTAGAAGAGACTTGGTGGGGCCCAGGAGAGATAAAAACAAATAACAAAAAAGCCAAAGGTTTCAAGTTTTCTTAAGAGTTCCTGGTGATGATGAAAGGGAACCTTAGTCTCCTTCTAAGTGAGTGTCTAGTTCAGGTCACATAAAAGTAGAAATGAGGTCATAAATGCAAAACTAAACCACATCTGGAAATTTAAAGTGCATATTTGTTTCTTAGATCTCTCTATAACCTGAGAGCATCTGAGGGAATCCTCAGGGAAAGTGGCCTGTGAGGGTAATGGAACGCTGGGACTGCTCTCTAGTCCTACGGTCCAGTCAAGGTTCATCCCAGAGCCCCACAATCAAGGCAATAAAAGTGTTGGATGAAGGACAAAGAACACGGTGTGGGAACCAGATCACACAAGGTGGGGTAGGAGAAAAATCTGCTTTCAACGGAAAGAAGAAAACCAAACAAGTGGTTGAATCATATGGAGAACAGTGTGGAGATTCCTTAAAAAACTGGAAATAGAACTGCCTTATGATCCAGCAATCCCACTGCTGGGCATACACACTGAGGAAACCAGAAGGGAAAGAGACACGTGTACCCAATGTTCATCGCAGCACTGTTTATAATAGCCAGGACATGGAAGCAACCTAGATGTCCATCAGCAGATGAATGGATAAGAAAGCTGTGGTACATATATACAATGGAGTATTACTCAGCCATTAAAAAGAATTCATTTGAATCAGTTCTAATGAGGTGGATGAAACTGGAGCCTATTATACAGAGTGAAGTAAGCCAGAAGGAAAAACACCAATACAGTATACTAACGCATATATATGGAATTTAGAAAGATGATAACAATAACCCTGTGTACAAGGCAGCAAAAGAGACACTGATGTATGGAACAGTCTTATGGACTCTGTGGGAGAGGGTGGGAAGATTTGGGAGAACGGCATTGAAACATGTAAAATATCATGTATGAAACGAGATGCCAGTCCAGGTTCGATGCACGATACTGGATGCTTGGGGCTAGTGCACTGGGATGACCCAGAGGGATGGATTCATTTTGATATTTGGCAAAACTAATACAATTATGTAAAGTTTAAAAATAAAATAAAATTTTAAAAAAATACATTAAAAAAAGAAACAAAGATATACTGGAATAAGTTGTCAAAAAAGATACTGTGGACAGTTTCTAGGCAACATATGAATCCAAAAATGACAGAAAGGCGAAATTAAGGATCCTAACTACTGAAGGGACAGAAAATACAAATTCTATGATAAATGAGGGAATAAATGTTCCTCGGTGATGTAAAGAGCAGAGAAAGAGAAGAGTTAAGAGGCCTCCAGAACAAGGAGCCAGGATCAGCTTCATAGGCATTGACCCACACAGTCAGTCACAAAGGGCCCTCACTTGCTCTAATGCTCTGCTGTCACCATCTTAAAATTCCTCATCATTTATGAACAAGAAATTCTGCACTTTCATTTCATTTCAATTTGTGGGCCCACAAATTAGGTAGCCAATCTGTCAAGAAGTCTTTAGAGGTATCCTTTTGTCCTGCATGTAAGACCTTGTATAAGCTTCTTTCTGGATATGTTATAATAATCAAACTAGAGCAGTGGATTGGAGTGGGAGGTGGGAGGGAGATTCAAGAGGGAGGTAACATACATATACCTATGGTTGATTCATATTGTTTCATGCGAGAAACCAACACAGTATTATAAAGCAATTATCCTCCAATTAAAAATAAATAAATTTTTAAAAAAATCAACTCACTACATGCTGACTCTGGAGAGAAACAATTCTCCAAAGTCAGCAAACTCTTTATGGGGAGGGGACATAGGAACTGGCAGCAAGACAGGGATAAGAGATGGGGAAACAACAGCAAGAAAAAAAAAATTATTGTAAAAGTATCTTGATATATTAAGAAGAAACTTCCTTCATCTATGAATTATCAATGCAACTATTTTCACAAATATCCCAGGGTAAAATCAATAGGCAAAAGAAATTTTCAAATATTTTTATTTTCTAATTAAAACAAAAAAAGCTCCCCAACACAATAATTATGCCACGTTTACATTGACCAAGCCTTTAAGCAGTCTTTTTTATCAATTAAATAATTAATTTGAAGGATATAAATGGTGCATTTTGTTACTGTTTTTTAGGAAAGAGAAACTTATAGATTTATTTTTAACCTCTTTTTTTTAACTATTTACGCCAATTGTTGTTGCTGTTCAGTCACTAAGTAATGTTCACCTCTGCAATCCAAAGGACTGCAGCATGCCAGGCTTCCCTGTCCTTCACCATCTCCCTGAGTTTGCTCAAACTCAAGTCCATTGAGTCAGTGATGCTATTTAAGCATCTCATCCTATGCCACCCCCTTTTCTTCT
This sequence comes from Bos mutus, assembly GCF_027580195.1. Lineage (NCBI taxonomy): Eukaryota > Metazoa > Chordata > Mammalia > Artiodactyla > Bovidae > Bos > Bos mutus. The sequence goes on along the minus strand of NC_091623.1, from coordinate 22,385,881 downwards.
GCCGTCAATCTTTCCCAGCATTAGAGTCTTTTCCAGTCAGTTGACTCTTCACATCAGGTGGCAAACATATTGGACCTTCAGCTTCAGCATTAGTCCTTCCAAAGAATATATAGGATAGATTTCCATTAGGAATGACTGGTCAGATCTCCTTGCAGTGCAAGGAACTCTCAAGAGTCTTCTCCAGCACCACAGTTCAAAACCATCAATTCTTTGGCGCTCAACCTTCTTTACAGTCTAGTTCTCACATCTATACATGATTACTGGAAAAACCATAGCCTTGACTAGACAGACCTTTGTTGGCAAAGTGATGTCTCTACTTTTTAACATGCTATCTAGATTTGTCATAGCTTTTCTTCCAAGGAGCAAGCTTCTTTTAATTTCATGGCTGCAACCACCATGCTCAGTGATTTTGGAGCCCAAGAAAATTAAATTTGTCAATCATAAAAAAAAAAAAAACTAATAGATTATGAAAAAAAATAGTTTCCATTTTAAGATGCCAGATCACAACAGATGATTTAGAGAAAAGTCTGTCTTGTTCAATGATATAACACAAGTATGTCTTCTTATAAACAGTGTCAGAAAAGGAGATTTTTTTTTTTTTTGAGCTAACTTCATTTCTCCATTGATCAGCAGTTTTGATTTTGATGGCATGAAAAACAAGTCATTTTCTACCAAAGTAAGACTTCAGAGTCAGACTATTCATCTTTTTACATTGAATGGCCACTAGTTTTTATTTCCATCCAGCCTAGTCTATCTCAAAAAGGTACCTAATTGCATAGCTTAAAGACCTTAGGAAAATTTCACCATATTCATAAAAACACCAATCCTGTGAAAAGTCTATTTTAGTGTGTTTTCTCAGGAATTGAATGACCTTTATTGGACAATTCTGCAAACCTCAAGAAGCAGATCTGATGTAGAGTTGACTGGTGTCACTGTCCTGCTTATAGCAGAACATGACCATCAGTCAAGGATGGAGCAAAAGTTCTATGATGAAACACACATGGCAAAAGCTATTGCCTTGAGATAATCTTCTAGGACATTATCTATCCTTTTGTGTTGGTATAAAGGATCAAACCCTGAATGAAATGTTATTAAGTCTTGCTTTTAGAAGTAGAGTAGAAAACAGGATTCCTTTTTGATTTATTTATATTTTTAAAATCTAGAGTAAAGACAAACTATGCACATTTTTCCAGGCCATAGAAATAAGATCAGGATGGTTACAGACTTCTCAATTCTTATCTTTCTTTAACACTCTTGAAAACAAAAATATACTAACCCTAAGAAGATACAGTTTATCTCTGTATGGTACATGTCAACTGTTGTGTGGGGCTCTGGGATGAATCTTGACTAGACCACGGGACTAGAGAGCAGTCAATCATGATAAGTCCAATCACACCTTTCTGTAAGATACATGTATGCCATTCTTCTGATAGCTAATAGGAGCCAGTAGGCTCCAAAGAAATATAGAGTTCACCTGATATGCTGAACTTGCCTAAATAACATTTTGCCAATTTAGAATGTATATAATAATCTTCAGGTTTCACCTTAAGTAGAGCTCTGATTAATTTCTCACTGCCATTTTGGTCTTTCCCATGACAATGTGATAGTATATAAACAGATGCGAGCCTATGAATAACAGAAGCATTTAGCATACGCCTGGGACAAAAACAGCAGAGTTCTTACATTTATGGAGCAAGCTTGGGGATGAGTCTAAACAAGATCATGGCTGGTCCCTCATCCTTGGGGAACAAGTACATTAAAAGAGGTATTATTTTAAAATATCTTTTAGTGTTTCACCATTGTAATTCTTCTTTTCATAATGCCATCCATAACTCCAACGTTTTCTCTTAAAGAAAGGGTTGAACAGGGGCCACTTTTGGTGACTATGTCTCAGAAAATAAATTGTTCTTTCAATGCCTCTAATGTCTATGTTTCTATCTATATTTCTGTCTTTAAAGGTTTTTGAGTAGTTAGAACAATGGACATACAACACTTAACACTTTCCAAACATCTTTTAAGCAAAGTCTTGATAATGTGATTGAACGTGAAAGTGAAAGTCACTCAGTCTTGTCCTACTCATTGCTACCCCATGGAGGACATAGTCCTTGGAATTCTCCAGGCCAGAGTACTGGAATGGGTAGCCTTTCCCTTCTCCAGGGGATCTTCCCAACCCAGGGATTGAACCCAGGTCTACCACATTGCAGGTGGACTCTTTACCCACTGAGCCACAAGGGAAGCCCAAGAATACTGGAGTAAGTAGCCTATTCCTTCTCCAGTAGATCTTCCTGATCCAGGAATCGAACCAGGGTCTCCTGCATTGTGGGTGAACTCTTTACAAACTGAGCTATGAGGGAAGCCCTCAGTGTGATCGAAACTTAGCCCAAAGGATGTATCCAAGAAGTATTTCACCAAGGAAGTCAGTGAGTTGATAGAGGTTTGTTTAGAAACAAACCAGATTTTCAGCTACACTGACAAAGAAAAAGCAGAATTCACCAATGGTGTCAAGGTGACTTGATATGCTGGGAAAGGAAGATTTAAGGGTATAGTTTACGCATAGGGACACTGGACTTCCTAGAGTTTGGTTTAACTAGTCCATACAGTTGAGATATCTAAGGAGCACCTAATTTAGAGCATGATCTACTAAAAATATGACAAAATTGGTTTTATATTAGTTTGTTCTATGAATCTACAGTCTCTTTTTATTTGTAAGTTGACTAACAGAATCCCAGTAATTACTATTGACGAAAGGTCCTACTAGACTTAGATTATGCTAGATAGAAAAATCTTAATATCCTTATATACCCAGGGAGTGCTGAAATGTGAGACCTTGTCCCTTTCTCAAATTATAACCATAACCAACTAATGATTCATAAGACTCTAAAGGCATGTCATCCTAGAAAGCAATTTATGAACGCAAGCAGTGCTCAAGTGAAGAGGAACCAAAATGTTCCATGACTCTTGGCTGTTTTGTAGGATTTAAATAAAGGGGAAATCATTCCATTTAGAAACAAGGAAAAAGTCAAGTGATGACATGTGAAAGAACAGAGAAGAACAACAGAGTTTTGCTTGATGAGATCAACTCTATGCTCCTTCATTTCTATTTTTCATATATCCACTTTACAATATCTAGAAAAAATAAGCATTCTTTTAAAAAATGAGAGAGAATTTGAATACACCTATGTCACTGAGATTATTTTGACACCCTGTCATTTAGGTTGATTTTTCATAATGTAAGTATGATATTCATTTATAACCAGTAGCTATTGATCCTTATTTTCTAAGCAAAAAAAAATAATCATAGTGAACAAAACATACATTCTCTACTCTCAAGGATTCACAGCTCAGATAAAAAGACAATTCAGTTTGCATCGTTAATGATATTTTATTCCTGTGAACATAATTCATGTCTTGAAAAAAAACAGACATTTGCTACACATAATCTGACTTGGAAATTAAAGTGAATATTTGCTTTTTTGAAATGTGAAAAAAATGTAAAAATAATTTTAACTGAAACAAGTAAACAAGTGTGTTCTTATTAGATATAAACATCCAGAAGGATGAAAGTGAGAAGTGATAAAGAAAGCTCCACTAGGAAGGACTGGGCTGAAACTAAAGAGACGTTTTAAACAATTCCGACATGAGCAGGTCACATGTGTCAAGGAGTTTATGCTCTGCATTCTTGTTGCCATGACAGATTTTTGAAGATTTATTCAGATGACTATGTAGATCAATTCCAGCCAAATGTTGTATCAAATATGCCTTTCATGTTTATATATCCATGAATTAAAGTCTAAGGATTGCCATCAAGATCAAAAGACCAACAAAAAATAAAATGTCTCCCACAAAAGCCATTAAAGGAAACTTAATTAGCTCAGGTCTTTTCTCTCAAGGTACTTTCTCTTAAAATAGTTCTTAAATGAATGGTATTACTTTAGCATTTAAAGACCTATAATTTTTCCTTGACATCTTATTTGTTATAAAAGTAGTTTCTAAAATTTTTAATGAACTCTAGAAAGCCTTGTATTTAAAAATTATTTTTGGCATACAAACTTGGCATTGTGGCCTCAGAAGCATTTATTCATGATATTAATTATATACCATCTATATTCATTATGTATGCTAAGTCACTTCAGACATGTCCAACTCTTTGTGATCCCCATGAACTGTAGTCCACCAGGCTCCTCTGTCCATGAAATTTTCCAGGCAAGAATACTGGAATGGGTCACCATTTCCTTCTCCAGGGAACCTTCCCAACCCAGGGATCGAACCAGGGTCTCCCGCATTGCAGGCAGACTCTTTCCTGTCTGAGCCACCAGGGAAGCATCATTATTCATTATGGAAGAATATAGAAGCATCTATATTCATTACAGATGACAATGTCATCTATAGACGATCTAGGGACTAAACAATAACAAATATTCATTATATAACATCCACAGGAAATAGCTGAACTTCCTTTTTTACATGGGGTTGTAAAAGAAACCATGTTGATTATAGAAATTTTGGAAAATTCAGATCAACAAGGTGTGGTAGAGACAGAATCTTTGGGAGTCAGGCCATCTCTGAGAAAGGAGTAATATTTATGTGTGCATGCATGCTCAATCATGTCCAACTCTGTGGGCCTGTGGACTGTAGTCTGTCAGGCTCCTCTGTCCATGGAATTCTCCAGGCCAGAATACTGGAGTGGGTTGTCATTTCCTCCTCCAGGGGATCTTCCCAACCCAGGGATTGGACCTGCATTTCTTGGATCTCCTGCATTGCAGGCAGATTCTTTACCATTGTGCCCCTGGAGAAGTCTAATATTTATAAGCCAAGGAATCAATCCTAACTCAATTTTTACCTATTAAAATGATCATATCCTATAACAGTTATGAAATGGCAACCCACTACAGCATTGTTATCTGGAGAATCCCATGGACAAAGGAGCCTAGCAGGTTACAGTCCATGAATCACAAAGTCACAAAGAATCAGACATGACTGAAGCGACTTAGCACATATTAATATATTTTAATAGCTACATGATACCCCATTAAACAGATACAATATAAAAAATTTCATATAGCTGAATGTTCATTTGGCAATAGCTTTTGAGTTTTATAAAAAAATGCTGTGATTAATAGCTTTATATATTAATACCAATGCATATCTCCAACACTTCCTTTAAAAATGGATGTTTAATAAACTAGATATTTTAAAAGTTTTATCATTCCCTCCAAAAATATGTTGATATTTATTCCCACAAGTAAGATAAAAACATTGCCAACTATACTATGTTTATCATGGATCTCAAATTTTTAATATGTTCCAGTAAAACAGAGCAAAGTGATATTTATTGTTGCTTAATTTGTATTTCATGAATATTTAAAGTAAGCCTTTTCCCAGGCCACAAAGAATGGACCTAGCAAAAAACAGGATCACTGGTGCAAAATGTTATACGAAAGCAGACTTCTGGGACTACAGAGAGGCATGTGGGAAGTTCTGGGTGAGAGATGATATTCTGAATCTTGACTGGCTGTAAATTATATATCAATAAATTTGGCTTTAAAAAAAAAAGACCAGGGAGGAACTTCCTTGGTAGTTAAGAATTTGCATGCCAATGCAAGGGACATGAATTAGAATCCTGGTTGGGGAACTCAGATCCCATATGCCATGGAGCAACTAAGCCCGCACGTCACAGCTATTGATACGTATGTTCTAGAGTCTGGGTGCCGATACGAGAGAAGCCCACACACTGCAACTAGAGAGAAAGCCTGTGCACTGCAACAGGAGCCCAAACGCTGAAACAAAGATCTAATGTAGCTTAGAAAAAGGTGGGGGAGGAGATTCTGACTATACACACTGGTAACACCAGAGATGGGAAATAAAATAGTGGATCAAAAGTTTAAATGTACAAATCAGGAAAATCATTTCAAAATAAAAGAACACTTGAATATACAGATTGAAATACCACATTGTACCCCATACTAAATTGATGTGGAATAATCAATACAAATACCTATTTTACCAAAGGTATGATGAGCTTTAACATAAATGAATATAACATGGATAAAAATTGTCACCTATGTGGCAGGAAAATTAAGCTGTTAAGTGAAAAAGAAAGAAAATTGTTGGTTTCATAGCTGTTAATTCAGTGTAGCTAATGTGTAGTATCTACCTTAGTCAATAAATATTTGTTCATATATCATTTTTTGCAGGATACTTATTATAGGTTTCATATTGTCCCATATAAAACAGAGTGCTTTCATTTGTGACACCTAAAGAAAACAAGCTTCCCAGATGGTGCTACTGGTTTAAAAAAAAAAAAAAAAAAAAACCTGCTTGCCAATGCAGAAGACATGAGACATGAGTTCAATCCCTGGGTGGGGAAGGTCCCCTGGAGGAGGGACCAGCAACCCACTCCAGTATTTCTTGCCTGGAGAATCCCATGGACAGAGGAGCCCAATGTGCTATAGTCCATAGGGTCACAAAGAGTCGAACATGACTGAAGCTACTTAAAATACACACAAAGAGAACAAAGAGCTCATCTGATAATTCTTGATAAGGAAAACTTTAAATATATACAAAAATATGGATTTTTACAGATGTAATAGAAATTTTGCATACAATAAGTAAATCTCTCATTGTTTTCAGAACATGTAAACTCATTAGAAGGACAGCTGATGGCAGGATGGCACATCTGGCAGGAGGACATTTTTAAGATAGTGAGGAGTCTAGGAATTAAACCTAAACATCCCAGCAAAATCAAATGAACCCAGGACATATTTTATTTGAAGGTTTCTTATTGGCTTAAGTAGAACTCAGATAGATGGAAATGTGATAAACTAGAAAATCAAAACGGAAGTCGGAAAGCATGGGGAGCTGGTGCTATCGGGCTGGTCTTCTGAGAAAGTCTAGATGGTATGGCATACGTAGGTATCACGTCAACAACCGGACTTCTGGTTGGGCTCTCACTACCAAGACGAGAGCTTCCCTCTAGAGCCTTCCTACACTGTGGGTGGGAACGCAAGTTGGTAGAGCCACTACAGAAAACATGAAGGCTCCTCAAAAAATATCATTGTCATATGATCCAGCAATCTCACTCCTGGGATATATATCTGGACAAAACTACAACTGAAAAAGATATATGCACCCAAATGTTCACAGCAGCACTATCCACAATAGTCAAGACATGGAAACAACCAAAACGTCCAACAACAGATGACTGGATAAAGAAGATGTGATCCATATATACAATGGAATGCTGCTGCTACTGCTGCTGAGTCACTTCAGTCGTGTCCGACTCTGTGCGACCCCATAGATGGCAGCCCACCAGGCTCCGCCATCCCTGGGATTCTCCAAGCAAGAACACTGGAGTGGGTTGCCATTTCTTTCTCCAATGCATGAAAGTGAAAAGTCAAAGTGAAGTTGCTCAGTTGTGTCCGACTCTTAGCGACCCCATGGACTGCAGCCTACCGGGCTCCTCCGTCCATGGGATTTTCCAGACAAGAGGACTGGAGTGGGGTGCCATTGCCTTCTCCAACAATGGAATGCTACTCAGTCATAAAAAGAGTGAAACGATGCCATCTGCAGCAAAATGGATAGACCTGGAGATCACCATACTAAGTGACATTGTTAGAAAGAGACAAATATCAGATACCACTTATACGTGAAATCAACAATATGGCCCAAATGAACCTATCTCAGAAGCTGACTCACGGACATAGACAACAGACTTGTGGTTGCAAAGACGGAGGGGTTTGTTGGAGGGATGGAGTGGGAATTTGGGGTTAGCAGATGCAAATTATTATACCTAGTATAGATAAACAGCAAGTTCCTACTGAACAGCACAAGGAACCATCTTCATTATCTTGTGATAAACCGCAATGGAAAAGAATTTTTAAAACATTGTTTTTATATGTGTAACTGAATCACTTTGCTGTACAGCAGAAATGAACACATTATACATCAACTATACATCAATAGGGAAAAAAAAAAAAGCTTCCCTCTAGAGGCACACACCTTCACCTTGTGAAAGACCAGCTAATAGGAAGTTATCTTCTCGCACCTCAGCTAAGTAAGCCTCTTTGAGAAATATGGGAGTTTCTGGGCTTCTCAGCAGAACATTTCAAACTCCAATAGGCTTTTGTCAAGACCCTGATCTGATTAACTCATCACAATTAGTGATGTTGACCCTTACTTTCCAGTTGTTCCACTCCACTCCAAAGACATGCATTCTATTATTGCATTATAAAGCTGTCACTGCATTCCAACTTGCCCCTTTGTTTCTTCAAGCAGCTAGAATTATCTCTTTCTGTATTTTAAAAAAAGTATATGTATTATTGTCTTCATATAAAATTTGACAACCCCACATTTTCTCCATTTCTTTCTTTGATAGGTTGGGTTGGCACATTACCGTTCTGCTTGCCTTTATTCAGGGCATTTTCAATTTCTCTTCTGCATAGGGAAGTGATGTGATGTTCCAGGTGACTGGGTAGTTTGCCATCCTTAAACACATAATTTCCTACTTGGCTTCCTTATGCCAAGTAGACTTGAACACATTCAATACATTGAAGTGCAAAGGATTTCACCCATTTGCATATTAAATATTTCAGTATCATGTGTACTCCATAAATCTAGATAATCCCCTCTGTCCATCTACCATAAGGTTGTGCTCTCAGCAAGGCTGTAGACCAAAACCAGAGTTAACCAAAGAGGTCAAATATGAGATATTCTGCCTGAACTAGACATAAGCTTTAGGTTAAAGAAACCTTTCAATTTCACTCCACGTTGTTTATGAAAATCCACTTTATAGCCTCAGAAGCTATAGAACAAATGTGATATTGCTTTGATTCAACATTTCGTATGACTTTGGGGTCATCATTATGAGTGTCAATTACTTTTATAACGCAGATGTAGACAAATAGTAAAAAATTAAGTATATCTGTAAAAACTTTAAAACATTTATTGAGATGGAAATTAAACCAGAAGTAACTTGTATTGTTAAGAAATGCCAGCTCTTAGAGAACAGATTCAGAAGAGCCTGATACAGATTAGTCTTCCAGTGGCCACAAGCTCTCTTGGGCCCAAAATATGTTTACCCAGCCTGGACTGTCCCTAGGACATACAGACTTCTGCCTGCTTAGTTAACAGAGCAAAATTTTGGTAATATTTTTGTTTTGGAAAATCTTGTATCCAAACATGGGCGGCAAATATGCTGAGGATTTTGGCATAACAACTTCAGGAAAGGATACATATCCTTTCTAAAAACACTTTTTAGCAAAATATGTTCCCGATGAAAATGAATTTTTATTGCTAAGCTTACATGAATAAATAGTTACCACAAAAGATCTGTGTATTTCACTTTTTAGTTGCTGAAAAATCACAGGATGTTCAAAAAGACAATTTTTCTTCTGATCGATGCACAGGTTACAAGAGGGAAATTAGAGTGAAGGGTCCAAGGAAAGAATGAGAACTTAATACTCGCAGAAGTAGGACAAGACAGTATGTGCCCTGCTTTGTTGATGAGAAGAAAATCAATAAATAGAATAGGACTAATATAAATAGGCACACTATCCAAATTAGTAAAATTCCATAAATAAAGGGAAAAACTACAAAAGAGAGATGCATCAGAAGGGTGCCATGAAAAGAAAAAAGAAGCTAAGGTAGAACTATAAAATTTGTTTTCTAAACAAATTGATCATGTGGTCAGTTACAGTGGAAAGGAACTTAGACATTCTAGTTACTACTGACTAAACTTCTGACAACATGAACAGGATCATCAGTTTTGCTGAGAGAAAATTAGGAGATGATTTCTAGTCACACAAAATTTCAGACCATTTCAGACCTTCTCATCATGGCCTGCCCTTAGTTAGTTCAAAAATTCTGCCACTCTAAATCACATTCACATACAAACACAGAAATTCACAACGCAACCATCTCTATAACAGTGAGACTCAGCCATTTGACCTGTGCTGACTTGCACCTTTTCTGAGTTTTGTGCTACTTTCTTTCTTTATACTGGGCTCTTGTTTATAAGATCTGTGCCCCTTCCTGATGCCACTGTACCTCACAGACTGACAGTGCTGCTCAAAAATCAAAGTTAAAAAAAGCCTTTTTTTCTTTGAGTCAACATGTCTCAAATGGAAGTAATTACCTTCTCACTAAAACTGGTTCCCCTTTCTCCCAACAACCCTGAGTGTCCATGTCAGTCATCTACTGCCCATTTAAATGCTAAAATATTTCTCATCTGTATCTTACATCACTATTGCCACTACTCCAGACCAAGTATCTCCCCTCCCCACACCCTTTCCCCAAACCCATCTTTGATAAAGCCATCAGAGAGATTTTATAAAACGTGCCACTAGTCTCCCCTGATTACAATCCATCAGTGATTCCCACACCCAAACTTTCAATGCCTCCTTAGCAGGAGTATGTTTCCCAAACTCCAGGTCCAGCCCATGTCTCTGGCTTTAACTCTTATATGCCTGTCCTCCCAGTTCAGGCTTCAGCCAAATCAAGCACCCCAAAGTCTCCCACACATACTGTGCAGTTTCATGCCTACTGCCTCTTATAGAATGCACCTCAGCTCCCCTCTCATAGACACTGCTGCTCTGCCTTCTCTAGAAAGATATCATTGACGATTCTCAGCTGTGATGATGTCATCCCAGCCTCCTCACACCCAAATCTACCCATGATCCCACTAATTACTCTAAAACAGCTCTTATCATATAGAATTTCAATTAACCATCAATGGTTCCGTACACTCACTAAGGGTAAGAATTTAGTGACTTCACTCTCAATGACTCCAGCATCTATAACAAGATTTAACCGTAAATAAAACTTTCTTCAATGAGACTGACTGACTTTTCACCAAAGTTTCTGTTCTATGACTTACATGACCCACTGGATTTCCAGAGCTAAATTCATTGTTATTCTAATCCTATATAGCTGAGATCTACAGCGGGATATTCATCCACAGCATTCAGAAAATGTCCTAAAATTTCCAGAATTATTTGGTCCTTCTTAGATAATCTATAGGCTTTCCTCATAGCTCAGTTGGTAGAAAATCTGCCTGCAGTGCAGGAGACCGGGGTTCAATCCCTGGGTCGGGAAGATCCCCTGGAGAAGGAAATGGCAACCCACTCCAGTGCCCTTGCCTGGAAAATCCCATGAAGCCTAGTGGACTGCAGTCCATGGGGCTTCAGAGTCGAGCACGACTAGTGACTAACGCTTTAGATAATCTATATATATGAGGTCTTCTATTTTTGTAGACTGGAGAATTGGAAGCAATTCACAGGTCCTTAGTGCCAATGATGACCTACGGCATTATGATAATCATGTGACAGAATGACCCTCTTCTTTCAAAAGGATAATTTGACCTAAAAAAAAAAAATGTTTCTAACATACATTTGCTACCCTAGATATGCCATTTGTTCACCACGCACTCCGCTCCCTCACTAGCTCTCCACCCTGCCATCTCACACCTCTTATTGCCCTCTGTGGCAGGTGTGATAGCAGCTTTTTGCTCTTCTTTTTCTTTCTGTCATATTCCTGGAAGTGCCAACCCCCTTGCCTCTTCCCAGTTGATAAGCAGCTCTATAGACCTGTCACATCGCATGCGAGTCTGCTTTGTTGAAAGAACTTGGGACTCTGTCCATGGTGTTCTGGCAATGGCAACATCAGCTGCAAAAAGGGAGAAGAAAGCGTCTGCCCTCTGAGAGCATTTCCACAGAGAGCAGGCAGGAGGAGGGCTGGTTGCCCAGGGGCTGGGCGGGTCGGCAGAAGCCTCTGTCCAATCCGAGCTGAAATGTCCAGTGGGACTCAGCCCTAGGGACACGTGGTTGGACCAGGGAGGCTAAGTGGAAACAAGGAACCGTTCCAGTCTCATCTACCGGGTAAAAATAATGTGGTTCAAACACGATTGCTTGCTTGCTTAGTCACGCAGTTGTACCCGACTCTTTGAGACCCCCTGGACGGCAGCCCGTCAGGCTCCTCTGTCCATGGAATTCTCCAGGCAAGAATACTGGAGTGGGTGGCCATTTCCTTCTCCTCAAATCTAATTAGGCTTTTTGGCAATGTTTGGTTTGAAATGCATGGCAGCATTAAGGATTTTTTTTTTTTCAAATCATCTTTATTTTTTTTTCTTTCCTTATATTGTTTGTTCCAGAACATCTAGACCCATTAATTGTTGTCAGAGCACTCTTTCTAAATAAAATGTCCCCTGTTCTGAGTTCACAGGGTCAGTCGATCTATTTCCTATGTGCCCTCTCTCCCTGCCTTCTCTTCCAGTGCGCTGGGCTCCAGAGGGACCTTCCCCATTCCATGGATGATCCAGAGCCCCCAGTCCCCTTCCCAGCAACCGAGAAGCAGACCCAGGGTCCTTAGCAGGCCCTCTGAGGAGAGATGACCAAGAGCTTGGATGCAGGGAGCAACTCTCCTGGGGCAAAGAGCTGGACCACCCAGCTGGGCTGTGGGCATGCTTATATGACTGGGGATGCAGGGCTATAGGAATGGCCCCAATCCCACCTCTATTTATTCCATAAACAACAACCTGTAAATAACATTTGGCATTCCTATTGTAACAAAATTAATTTTTATGAAATAAATTCTATTTTATGGTCTAAAAAAAAATTCAGTTTGCAAAAAAATAGAAGAAAGTAAAATGTAAATGAGATGGTATTATTCCATTATTTAAATACTGAAGGGACCCGTGGATCTCTTTAGGATAGTGATCTTCCTTACTTAATGTAGCATCCAATGCCATTTAATGTCTCCTCTTTCCAGCCTCTTCTCCTGCTATAACTTCATTTGTGCCCTTTAATCTAGAATGTAAATCAAAAAGACCTCTGGAAATTCCCCTTGTTACACCATGCTCTCAACTTGCCACACTGTTGCAGAAGTTATTCTCTGCCTGTGATGCCTCCATCTGCTTTCACCTAGGAGCTCCTCAAGAAGCCGGTCAGGGGTCACCCTCTCTGGGAAGCCTATCTCACTGTGCTCTCCTCCCACCTCTATCCCTTGCTGTTCTCTGGCTCTTTTAACTGACAAAGCATCTCAAATATACCACTATTATGACATTGCCTCCTCTTCCTTCCAGTGTTCCGCCCATTGATTTATATCTGCCACTGGAGTACGGTGGTGGTTTAGTCGCTAAGTTGTGTCTGACTCTTGTGACCCTATGGACCATAGCCCTCCGGGTTCTTCTGTCCATGGGATTCTCCAGGCAAGAATACTGGAGCAGGTTGCTCTTTCCTTTTCCAGGAGATCTTCCCAACCCAGGAATTGAACCCGGGTGTCCTGCACTGCAGGCAGATTCTTTACCAACTGAGCTACAAGGGAAGCCAGACTATATATAAACTATCTCAAGAAGAAAAAGCTTCATACAGTTCAGCTGTCACAGCACTTGATAGCATCTCAACAACTGTTGGTTGAACCCATGAATGTACAGTGATAAGAAAATATCCACAAAAGTTAGTTTTTGCTATTTGAATACCCTACTGGAAAATATTACAGTTATTTTTGCAAAATAGAAAAAAATATCTTTCGCGCAAACAAAGGAATTTTCAGTTTAAATGATGATTCACCCCAGGTGTCCTTCAAATAGCAAATGCTTTTAGTGCATTTCAGGGTTTAAATCATTAACTACTTGACAAGAAAACTAGGAGGAAGAGAAATAGAAAGAACTTGAACAGGACAATGCGATCCCTTCTGAAAATAAACGAAATGAAAGAACATGCAAATAGCAATAAAATGTGCTTCTGAAGACTTTATCAAGAGAAATATGACTCAGTTTACCTGTTTGATTTGCACACATTTCAGAAAAATGTTCATTGTATAAAGTAATGATGAATTGGTATCTAACTTCACATATAAACTCCTAGAAGTAAGATTTATGGTGTGTTACTTTTTCTCTTGAGTGTATCGATTATAAAGAAATAATCTAATTGTGTCCATCTTCCAAGCAAGGTAATAAAGTGTTTAAGACCCTAGCCCATGCCTTATTCATGTTGACACTATCAGGATTTAACATAGTACCTGGTACCTAGCAAATATTCTGTTTATTGTACTGCACTCTATATTTAAATTTTATTGTTCTAATATGTCACATCCAGTAGACAGTAAAGCTATCCCTTCAAAAGGTCTGTTCTTAAACACGTTTTGTATCTCAAAATCCAGAAATTGTGAAATATATTTGAGAATACTCCAAACGGGGGAGTAGATGTATTTGTTTTCCAGCTTTTCAAGTTTCTGGAGAAGAGTCTTGACAACCTCATTGCATATAATCCTACCCTCAGGTTCTGATGACTGTGAAGATTGGAATTATCTCTTTAAGAAATCAGATTCTTAATGTATAATGTACAATTCAAATCTAAAATACTAGATATCGAGAAATGCAATGTTAGATTTACAACAATTTATTTTTAAACTTCCTACTTTGACAACTAAGTGTTAAATATTATCTACTGAATGCATTAGCAGAGCACAGAGAAAAAGCACTCCATTGTGGCTGCCTCAGGGTATCAAACCATCTCTAACCTATTTCAGATTCCTACTTATAAAACTGTGGGTGGTAACAATCTGGGTACATTTTTTGCTTAAATCTTTCACAGATACAACATCTGTCAAACAGCCAACATGCCTGACCCAGTTGTATTGAGTAAGCCCTGCAGATTATTTGTCAAGCAAATTCAGTAACCCAATATTTGTTTCTTTATTTTAAAATTTAATTGGTATGCAAATAGGGCCACAAGACAGCGTTTGTGCTGGATACAGTTGTCACTTCAGATTCTGGGAATGCTCATTATCATGCTTACAGATGTTTTTTCCCCACCTAACATCTGCCAATACTACCTAAACCCCAGGAAGTCCACAAACCTGTGCAAACTTCCTCTCACTGTGGATCTCTTTCTCTGTTATCTGTTCCATGCACACTAATTTTGTGCATCTGAGGCCTCTGTACGCCAGAATTATGCCTGCTTCCTAACACTTCTGCCTCCAGAGCTTTAGCTTTGAAATTGAACAGACAAAGAGCCAATTTATCATAGGATGACATGCGTCATGTTCTCGGTATTACCAGAGGAACCCTGGTATGCACTGTATTTATCCTTTTGTTGTCAGCATGCCCAAGACAACACAGGACAGAGAAGCTATTAGGTTTTTAATAATATAATATATACTTTAAAAATAAAACATTAACTACCATCGTCTTCACAATGTGGTGCTAGATCATTCTGCCTAAGACGAGAATTGCTTTGTCAAATACTCATCTGTCACTCAAGAATACATCCTGGTGAAATGCGAATAGCAAAAATAAAGCACTGGAATATGTTCCTTCAAAGATAAAGATAATGCTTTGTTCCAGCCAACAGTTTACTCCTTCTCTCTCTCTCTCTCTCATTTTCATGTAAATTCTAATCAGGCCTAATGATGGTTTTCTCTTGAACACAATATAAATTTACATCATGTGGCTTTTGTCAACAGATATAAATATCCACAAGCATCCTCATTCCATCTTCTACTCACTAATATATGTACTTTTAACATCCTAGTGATGCATTTCTTACTGTGTTTCAAGATCAAACATAAACCAAATAAATACAGAGATAGCAATATTTCAAACATAAACCTAATAGCCGAAAGGAACCAAGTTTAATGAAAAGCCCAAAACTGGAGGCAAAACTTTCAACTGCAACTGGCTGATCATAGAGTGACATCTTCTAAATGCCTCTACAAAGATCTACTTTTTATTAGGAACAAACATTTGTTCATGCCAAACCTGGCATCTAGATGCTCATTTCAGTGTGCAATTAATTTTGATTTCCAGCATTCTTCTGAATACTTTAACATTTGCAAATCTGTTCCTCACAGTAAATAAGACCTAAGCACTAGCACTTTTTAGGTTTTATTAACATGTAATAACTGGAGAAGGCAATGGCACCCACTCCAGTGTTCCCATGGATGGAGGAGCCTGGTACACTGCAGTCCACGGGGTTGCGAAGAGTCGGACACAACTGAACGACTTCACTTTCACTTTTCACTTTCAGGCATTGGAGAAGGAAATGGCAACCCACTCCAGTGCTCTTGCCTGGAGAATCCCAGGGACGGGGGAGCCTGGTGGGCTGCCGTCTATGGGGTCGCACAGAGTCGGACACAACTGAAGCGACTTAGCAGCAGCAACATGTAATAATCAGGTAAGAAGTACCTATATGCAAAACTCACCTGCATCTATATGAATAAAGTAACAAACTTTGGAGTAACAAGTCCTGCTGTTCAAATCTGATGGATTTGCCTGAGCACAAGCCTTTAGTAAGAAATGCTTTTCAAAAAATATTTTATTAATATTAATTCTCTGTAGTGTAGCTTTCCCCCATCACCAAATGATATAACTGGAAGGATCTGATAATGAGAAAATGTCTTAAATCCCTTCCTATGAGAGTCACAGAAACTCCACAAGTGAAGTCCGAGAGTTACTACATGTATCAGAATCCTTTACTGTAGTACAATTGTTTTACAATGTAGTATTAGCTTCCGCTGTTCAACAACATGAATCAGTTATATTTATACATGTAGCCCCTGCCTCTTGAGTCTCCCTCCCACCCCATCTGGATCCGATCCCTTTAGATCATCACAGAGCATCCCACTACCCATCTATTTTACACACGGTAGTATGTACATATCTATAGATCTATTCCTATATCTATATTTATCTATCTATCTATATATATATATATCAATGCTACTCTTTCAATCCATCCCACCCTCTCCTTCCCTCTCAGTGTCCACAAGCCTATCTCTACATCTGTGTCTCCATTCCTTTTCTGCAAACAGGTTCATCAGTATACCAGTTGTCTAGATTCTACATACATGCATTAAAAATTTGAAGAGAAGACCATCATTCTATCAAACATGTACATCCCCATTAGGGACCTCCAGAGCCATAGGAGCAAGCTGCCAAGCTCCTGTTGGTTGTGAACCCTGGATGTCTGTTTATCTATAGCCAAGGGGAAAAAAATGTGGTCTCGTGACAAATCAGGGCCAGGGATTTGCAGTCATAGCAATGTCTAGCAAACACCACGGGCTCTCTTCTTACAAGACACAGGAACTGCTTTGGATGGTGCTGATGCACGGCTTGAGTGGTCCCCAGAAGAAGCATGAAGAACAATGTTTACGTATCACTTAGCTCTTTATCCTAGGATCAAATGCAGTGATGGCTTCCATATCCCTTTTCCACTTTCATCTTGCATTTTTAAAAACATTTTAATTAAGAACTTTTCACACGAAGCACCTAATTAGGCATTCTGACATACTGTTTTAGTTTGGGCTGCCATGGCAAAAACACCATCAACTCGGCAGCTTGAACAAGAAACATTTATTTCTCAAAGTTCTGGAGACTGGAAAGTTCAGTATTAAGGTGCTGACAGACAAAGAGACTGGGTATGGTGAAGAAGCAGGGGAGGTCTCTCCTGGTTCTTCTTATAAGGAGACTCATCCCAATCATAAAGCCTCAACCCTCACGACCTAATTTGGCTCCCCAAGCCCTACTTCCTAATGCCATCATATTGGGGGTTATGATTTCAACATACAAATTTCAGGGAGGACACAAAAATTCAGTCATGAATTCAGCCATGGCTTGCTGTCATGAGTAGAATCTGCATTCCATGTTTATTCCATGGCTCTTCAAGCCACAAGAGTCTCATGCTACAGCTAAGAAGTTCCAGTAACCCTTCCTTGCTTCAATAGGCCACGTGATTTCATAACTCTGGACACCTCATGCTCTGATCTCTAACATACTTCCTGCCACCTTTGTCTAACAGGCCTTCAACAGAGGTTCTTAAAACACCTACTTTGTACCGGAATACAAAAACAAATGATCACAAAATCCCTGTGTTTAGTCCACCCTGGGCTAAAGGTGGATACAAAATATTCTTGAACAATCCACTCGAGTTCTTTCTCCACGGCAAATCCTTTTCAGTCTAAAGGAAAGTCTTTTTCCAACTAATCCTCAGGGGATATGTGCATTTGGCACGACTCATCCAGAGCCTCGTGCCTTCTTTGCATATTTACCATTTCAGCAACCAGATTATGTTCAATGGCAGACCTTTATATCCCTTGATAAAGGTTTTCTCATTCTTCCTCACTTATGGCAGGAACTTTATAACAAGACTTCATTTAGGAATTTTACTTAGTGCTTGTAAGATACCAGACACCATGTCAAGTTCAGAGATAACTGGTGGGAAAAAAAAACATTACACCCATCCTCTCCAGGAACGTCTCTGAAAATGGTATAGTTTCTTGAGATGTAGAGACATGGAAATGTCGTGTGCAATACAACATGATAACCCAAGTAACACCAAAGCAGGTGTTTCTGGCTTGTCTGCATAATTCCATACAGGGGGCCACGGGCTTGAGCATTGAGAACACCAATGAAGAAGGTGTGGCTAAGTAGGAAAACTGAAACCAGAAGGGAGCATTTTCTCATAGTGTGTCCTGCCATCTTCAGCACTCACCCCAGTACAAGGGCAGAGAGTGCCAGTCACAACAAAACCAGTGTCTCCGGATCATAAATGTTCTAAATTTGTCATGTTTCACTTCAATCTCAGTGCTGTTACAAAGGGGTTAAAGGTCTGTTCTTAAAGAGACCACACACAAAAAAAAACATGTATTTTCCATATACATTGTATTTTAATAATACTATTTAAAATCAGCAACATCTATAAGTTCTAACAGGTGTTCCTACTTTCTTTGATAGATGCTTCTTTGAAACACTGACGTTTATGACGAGCCACGAGGGTTTAACAGGATGAATCTTCTATTCTGGGTGGACAAGAACACTACATTAATTACACACATGCCAAGTAGTCACAGACGCCTCGTAAAATTTCTCACAACCTTTTATATGGTAAGTCATAGAAAATATAACATTTTTGAGTAACAAAAGACATCATGCATCCCAAAATTCATATCTGAATCATAAAATGTGAATATGCCAAATGAAGCTGAAGCCTAATATTTTTAACTTCATTCACTCAGTGCAGATGAACATTTACCATATTCCTAGTTCTAAGCAATGATTTTCATTCAGTAAGAAGCAAAACCACTTCTTTCTGCAAGAAAGTATTGAGCCAGAAACAACAGAAATGTGTATTTGTATTATTATGCATATAAACTTATTGGCTTTGAAAGAATTAACTTGTGGATCAATAAAGGAGAAATTCATTACACCAATCAACCCCAAGTAACTAGAACTAAACAAGACACATCAGTCTAACTTGAAATGGAATTTACTCCAGTACTGCTACAGCCTAAAACAAATCATAAAATGAAATCAACACACTGTACAAGAAGTTTTGCATAAACAATCTGATAGATTCTAACACATTAGGGCTGTATATATACTAGCCTTGCAGGCTGTATGAAGAATGTGGAGATCAATGGATGCTGATGAGCAATATTTAAATGAATTTCTAAATGACTATAATAAAAAATTTAGTTGACTCAACCCCTGCTATTCTGGGCTGTGAAGTTATGAGCTCTATTTACCTGAAAGCATGTATGCCTATTAGACTTGGCAGGAGTTTCTCAACCTTGCTATTAAGTAGAATATCTATTTAAAATGAACCAAGCATCAGGCTACACCAAGTCTGTAACTTCGGAGTGGGATAAAGCAGCATGCCCACGTCATGTAAATGATGCAAGAGCCAAAGAGAATACATCTTCATGGCCCTCCTTGTAAGCAAAAATTCTTCATCAAATGTGGCCAGTGTGGACTTTCACAGGTATTAACTATAACGTGACTAAATAAGAAGTGACATAAGAAAAAACGAAACAAATTAGAATACATTTTAAAATACATCTTTCACAAAGCTTCCACACCTTCTGGAAGGCCAAGAAAAATCTGTGCAGCTAATTAAGAGGTTATTGGTTAAGAGGGGAAATTGAAAACAGAAGGGAACATTTTTCTCAGAATCTGTAAAAGAAGGAAAAACAATGGAAGGGGAATACTGGGGGCAGGCGGAGATTTAGCGCTCAGTGCCACCAAGAATTAGAGGGAAACAACTTGATTAAAACTCAAAAAATGGGACCAAACCACACAAATGAGCAAATACAGAGGCAGGAAAGAAGTGTGGTGAAACAGGAAAGTCTGTAGGAATGATAATGACAAGGATTAAATGATAGTAGGGAATGCACCAGAGTGGGTCTTCTATTAGTACCAAGGGATACTAAAAATACAAATGTTTATCAGGTTACAATAAAGGCAAGATCAACTCATAGTTGAGAATACAAAAAGGACACAAATACTCTTGCAAAAGAAAAACTTACAGTTAGTAGAAAATGCTGTACTAAAATTCAGTATAGTGAAGAGTTTGCTTATAGACCAATTCACTTTTAAAGCATTAGAGAAATTCAATATTGCACTTACAGGGCAAATGTAAATGGATATTAAATTCACGATTTCCAATGTATAAGAGTAGAAATCTGCATCTTTAAAAATGCATCTTTCAAAAAGCTTCCACACCTTTCTTGAGGCCAAGAAAAATCTGTGGAGCTAATGAAGAAGGGAGTGAAATCTGTAAGACATTAGTCTAGTATTTATCATCAACAGAAATTAAATGAGGGCAGAAAAAAAGAATTTTAAAAATGATATGAAATATGACAAAAGAGAACTGTTTGTCGAGAACTCAAAGACAAGAGCTGAAGATGCAAATAGATGATATATATCAAAGTGATTTGTAAACTCTGTAGTGTATGCTAACACTGAGCTTTTTTTTTTCAAGTAGACCCATCAACAGTGAGAGGAAATAAGAAATAAATAAAAGTGAATTTATTCTTTTACCTTTAGTAATAAAATATTAATTGTGAGAACTGGGGAATTACGTAGGTTTTTTTGGCAGAAAATGAGCAAAAGAAAAATACCAATTAACATTTAAAAGTCATTAAATTAAATGTCAAAAATTGATAACACATCAACAATCGTCAACACTTATTTATGGATTATCTGCTCTGAGTCCTATACTCTGCTTTGTGATGTGAAAAATAGTATAAATGGAAAAGGACTGGCAGATGAAAAGATAAGGAGGACTGAGAACCATTCCTGATGCTTCATTTGAGGACTTTGGAGAGAGCAGTAACCTCACCGTAGCAACAGGACCCCAGAACTGGCCAGTTCATCAGTCTAGGTAGAAATATCTAACTCCGTCACTCAGTTGTGTCTGACTCTTTGCGACCCTATGGACTGCAGCACACCAGGCCTCCCTGCCCATCACCAACTCCCGGAGTTGATTTAAACTCATGTCCATTGAGTCAGTGATACCATCCAACCATTTCATCCTCTGTTGTCCCCTTCTCCTCCTGCCTTCAATCTTTCCCAGCAAATACTTGAAGAAGTGAAGTGAAGTGAAGTCGCTCAATCATGTCCGACTCTTTGTGACCCAATGGACTGTAGCCTACCAGGCTCCTCCTTCCATGGGATTCTCCAGGCAAGAGTACTGGAGTGGGTTGCCATTTCCTTCTCCAGGGGATCTTTCCAATCCAGGGATCGAACCCGGGTCTCCCGCATTCCAGGCAGCCGCTTTAACCTCTGAGCCACCAGGGAAGCCCTGGTGGGGTTTTTGCCCAGGCAAATACTTGGGCACCCCCCAAAATAGCACCACAAATGCAGAAACAAATACTTGGGTCGACCTAAAATATAGCACCACAGACGCAGGAAGAAGAATAAGATATGAATATCACCAAGTGATTTGTTTGAACAGTATTACCATTTTCTCAAGAATTTCAGAGAGATAAACAGCCAGATGCACAACCACTGTATCTGTGTGGATCAAACGTAGGTTCTTTTGAGGTTATATTATGATTTTTAAGTTCACGATGAATTTGAATCAGTTTATTTGCAATGATTTAAATGTACCATGCCACATAGGGCTTCCCAGGTGACTCAGTGGTAAAGAATCCACCTACCAACGCAGCAGATGTGGGTTCAATCACTAGGTCAGGAAGATTCCCTGGAAAAGAAAATGGCAAACCACTACAGCGTTCTTGCCTGGGAAATCTCATGGACAGAGGAGTCTGGTCGACTATAGTCCACGAAGTCACAAAGAATTGGACAGGACTGAGTGACTAAGTACGCGCGCGTGGACACACACACACACACTCTTCCTACTCTGGCCTCTCTCCACAAGGCTGTGTCCCTAAATAGCTATGTCCCAGACAGCTACTGTCTGGGCTCTGGGAACACCTCCATCTGCCTGCTCCCTCAGGTCAGGGTACTTGTGATATTTACATTCCCCTTTTGTTATAGCTCTAAGATGCCCGGCTATTCCTTGGCGTTTGTGGCCCACACCTTTGCAAAGAGCCTTCTCATGAAAATCTTACAATTTCCCAGGATGAATGGTTGACTATTTCTTCCTGGGGGCTTTACTGACACAGGATTTATTGTCAAGCTTGCTTGACAACTTCTGTTGTCAAGGAGTTTATGATTCTGAGAAAGCAGGAATCGTCTCTGTAGAATAATGGGAAAGCAATATAAGACCTCTTTAATGAAGAACTGTATGATGTAACAGAAACTATATTTTTAAGAAAGGAGGTGTAAACCAAACAGGAAAGCATTGGGGAGGATTTCTTATTCTAGAAAATTAGGATGGATTTCAAGACACAGACAGAGAGGGAGAGAGATGAAAGGGATGAATTTCAAGCTAGGAGAAAAGTCACTGTTAAAGAAAATCCTGCAGATAAAATCATAGACTAAAAGTGAGGGTGACCATATATATCTCAGACAGTCCAAGACATCCCCAGTTCATGCTTACAGTCTCAGCATAATTCATTAACAGTAACAAATTATATAGTACCGCTTTCCTGAATGTATTATACAGTACAAGTCATTTTGAATTCCTGAACAAGGAGTTACTCTAATAAAAGAGGTATTTTACTAAGATACACTTGGCAATGGTATGCAATATGAACTTCAGATAGAAAGGGAATTTTAGAAAATAATAGAGTTTAGAGAGCAGAAGAATAATTTGATGAAAAATAATAATGATATAAATGAAAGGAGAAATGTTAAGAAAAATGAGCTGCTTTCATAACAAAATCTAACGTGTATTCAAAATACTAATATAACCAGTGGTTCTTTGTAACCTCAACTCTACTGAATCTTGTTCAAAGAAACAGTCTTAACAACCCAAAGAAATTAAAAGGAATTAAATCTTTACTTCATGTATCTATTCATCAAATTAGTTTATGACCTTATCTCACTAGCTGTCTCTTACCCTCTATTTTAGGATTCTCACTCTCACTTACCTTGTTCCCTATGTCAGAGACAAAAAGAATCTTGTCCTTCTTTAAGTCTCCTCTTCACCCCAATTCCAGAATGCTTTTGATTCAAGCCTGATCTTAAAATGGAAAAGCTTTAGCTTGCTTTATTGAAGTTATCACATCAGAGAGCTGTGGTATCTTCAGGTGATATTTTTATAAACACTTTTAAATTGTTATTAAAGTGACATATGCAAAAAAAAGGGACATATGCATAGATGATAAAATAATTGGAATTTATATAGAGACCCAAATTTCTATCTTATTCCCTATTTACCTACTTTACCCTGCAGAGTAAACCTCTCTTAATTATTTTTGATTTGAATTCCTCACACAGCTACTGTGAGACTTTAAATAACATACTTATTCCATTTGTATTTCATTAATTTCATGTAATATCTAATGATTTCCTGCTATAAAATAGAAGAATCAAATACACTCACAATGTCTCCATTCCTCTCCTTGTACTGCAATATTTGATAGACAAATTATTACTTTAAAATATTTTGTTAGTAACTAAGTAAATTTAAGAATGCTTTTAGAGTTTTCTTACATTCCAGTGTCAGTTGACTCTTTTCTACATGAAATGATGATGTTAGTACCCAAATCCTTCCTTCCCCACATTCCGGCTCTATTTTCCTCCCTCTGCAGTCACATTTTCACTTTTAATTTTTACACTATCCACATTGTTTATATTTAAATGGAATTTTAAACAATGATGGGCTTTTCTCATGCTTTGGTTATAGGCTGATTATAAAGCTCAAAACCAAAGAACTATATGTATGTACCATTAGCTTTCTTCACTATAAAGTCACGTGGTATGCAAACATGGTATTTCTTCTCTATGCGTGAAATATCAGGCTTCTTCTTGACACCTTGAAGAATACTCCTAGCATCAAAGGCAAATAAATATCCTGTTCTGCATTCCCCCAAGTTATTAAATCATTCCATATTTTAGTTTATTTTTAACCGTAACTTTATTTCAGAGGTAGAATATTTGATTATAATATACTAATCTTCTTATCAAAAATGAATGTGTCTTTAGCACATCTTCAAGATTATTTAGATTCTCAATGTATCATTTCTCACATGGGAATTCATACTTTCCTGAAGACTACCCTTCCCAGCATGAATACAGTTGCCAATACAGTCTTGGAAAATTACAGCATGACTTGAAATCAGTCAGTTCCATCATGTAAAGTAGTGTAAAGCAACTATACTACAATAAAATAGAAAACAAACAAGCAGGCAAGCAAAGAAACACAAATTCATAGAATAAAATCACTGAGATTTTTTTTTTAATTTCACAAAGAATTTGAAAAGATACATGTGCCCCCAATGTACAAAGCAGCATTATTTGTAACTGCCAAAATATGGACGCAATCTAAGTATCCATCACTGATGGATGGATAAAGAAGATGCAGCAAAACCAGTACAATATTGTAAAGTAATTAACCTCCAATTAAAATAAATAAATTTATATTAAAAAAAATGCGGTCTAGATGTATGCAATGGAATACTACTCACCAATAAAAAAGAATGAAATTTTGCCATTTGTAACAACACAGATGGGCTTGGAGGCCATTATGCTAAGTGAAATAAGCCAGATAAAGACAAATACTGTATAATATCACTTATGTGTAGAATTCAAAAAATACAGCAAACTAATGAATATGACAAAAAGAAGCAGACTCACAGATATACAAAACAAACTTGTGGTCATCAGTACAGGGAGGGGCAACATAAGGGTGGAGGAATGGAAGGTGCAATTGTTGGGTGTAAGGTAAGTTCAAGGATGAACTGCACAACATGGGAACTCTACTGTTTTGTAATAATGGTAAACAGATAATAACCTTTAAAATTGCAGAAAACTTTCAAAAAGTAAAAATAAAAACCAAGCAAATAACCAAATAATTTAAAATAAAGAAAATACTTTTCTGAATCCTCTACTTCTGCCCACTGCTCAAATGTTGAAATTTCCCCCAGGATTTCTCAGTCCGTTACTCTTGAGTCACTACTCTTTTAGTCCTTCATGAGCTGTACCTATCCACAGGCTGAGCCAGATATTGATGGTTTCCACATCTGTATTTATAGCCAGACTTTTATCCTGAGCTCTAGGCTACTTTTCAAAGAAACCAAAATTCTTTCTTCTCAGACAAAACCCCAAAGGAACAGACTAAAACACATCTCTACACATTGTTAGTTACCTTCAGCTCTGGTGAAACAGACTGATCTCAGTACTTGAAACCAGAAACTTTAAGTTACAGTGTTCACTGACCAGTACAACTTTGGCATGATTAAGATGTGAAATAATTTTAAGGAAATTGTGATGGATGATATTTTCCATTCAATTGGGGAATAGTATCCCAAGGGAATTTGTGAATAGTTTAGGACCAGGAAGCTGGAGTGTGGGAAAAATAGGATGGAGGGAAAGTGCATTTCATACATCAGCAAAAAGTTCTCTAGTGGGTACAAATTGCTAGTCTGAATACTGATGCTGGCTCTGCTGGTTAACCTGAAATGGTTAATACATACGTATTATGGTTAATACACACGTATTAGGACTCCATAAGCAGAGACTAGTTTCACTGTGTCTAGGGTGGGGAAAAAAAAAACTATACTTTTTAAAATCTCCCAAGCAATTCTCATATGTTGTATATTTTAGATTAGGGTCACACTGCCCAATCTGTGGGCAATAGACCACTGGAAGTTACTGCCAAAGTACAATTTTTTTAAATTATTCTCTAGGGTCTGAAATAATGAATGTATTACAAAATATTTTAATATTTTTATATGACTTACTAAATTCATAGTAGACTTTACTACTTGCCCTACCAATCTAAACCTAAAACTGTTCTTTTAAATTGGAAGGATCCCTTGAACTTGAAAATTTTAGAAATTACTATCTATAACACTTGACTTCAAATATTTTGGATATTTGTTTACTTTTATTATTAGAATTTCCAATTTGTCCATGTCACAAATAACACTTTGACCTCATTATTGCAAAACAGCTATAATTTAAAGGAGAAACAGGACTTCACTGATGATCCATTGGTTAAGAATCCATTTTGCAATGCAAGGGATCCTTGATCCCAAAAGATCCCACATGCCACGAAGCAACTAAGCCTGTGCATCACAACCGCTGAAGCCCATACACCCCAGAACCCACACATGGCAATGAAGAGTAGCCCCTGCTCGCTGCAACTAGAGAAAGCCCATGGGCAGCAACAAAGATCCACCACAGCCAAAAAGTAAAATAAATAAATAAATCTTAAAAAGCAATACAGGAGAAACAAAGTAGGCAATTTATGTATTATACTTTTGAGAGAAAAATCACAGAAAACACACTGAAAATGAAAATCCATTAATTGTGTTTAGAAAATTAAAAAAAAAAAATTGTTTAAACCTACCTCATCTAGTTTCATAATCTAATTAAGTGAGTGTTTGTTTCAGAACCAATTTGTAAAGGAAAAGCACACAAAGGTTAAAATTTGTGTAGTTACAAATTATTATAGTATTTATAATTAAATCAAAGCTGCATAAAATCTAAGCAAATGGCAATCTCTTACAAGCAACTTATTATCTAGAAATATATAAAAAGATTGAAAATTCTGCATGCCTAAATCTCATCTAATTTAAATCACAAAGCACATCATTAGCACATTCAACAGTATTCTTTAATACTGAACAGTCTAATTCAACCCTTAAATCATGATAGATTGATAAACCTTCAGTGATCATACCCATGATAATGGATAGTCTATTCTGCATAGCATCAACATTTGCAAGGACAGTCAGATATACTTCATAAGAAAAAAAGAAGCCTGGGTTATTAGAAGATTGAGAATCTGCTAGTGTCTAGAAGACTACTCAACATAGTCTTGATTTTCCCATTAAGTGGTCGCTATTTAGCTTTAACTCCCCCGAGTGGCTTAGCTGGTAAAGAATCCACCTGCAATGCAGGAGACTTGGGTTTGATCCCTGGATTGGGAAGATCCCCTGGAGAAGGGAACGGCTACCTACTCTAGTATTCTGGCCTGGAGAATTCCATGGACTATATATAGTCCATGGGGTCGCAAATAGTCAGACACGACTGATTGACTTTGACTCACTCCCCCCGAGGCAGACTTCAGAATGAGGGTTGGGAAGCAAGCGGTTTATTTGGCATATAATCTCAGGAAGCAGAGTTAGAGAATGAGACAGAAAAGAGGCCAATATAGAATGTGTTGCTAAATACTTACCATGGGACACTGGGGCTCAGTCCTGCAGAGTACTATCAGAGAAAATGTGCCACAAAAGACCGTGAAATATTTGTCCACCAACTCCTACTCTTCATTCTTAATTCTCTAGCTCTTCCCTCCTGCCCAATACCCAGGCTGATCACACTCCTTAGCTGAGAAAACGCTTTGAGATAGAAAGATTCCAGAAGCCTTAAGGAGATTTAGAAACTGTCTGAAGGTGCCTTCTTGGGTCGATAGGAGATATGAGCAGGAAACCACAAGTGCCAGCCTCAGTCACCAGTCTCTTGATACTATGTACACAGCTGGGCAACCAGTCAATTCCTCTTCTCTGTGATCTCCACTTCCCTCATGCTGTAATCCATCTTCCCTGTTTCTCCTCTCCAATGAACCAATGGGATAAGAAAACTACTTGGGCTTTCTAACATGCATCTGTATTGACCTGAGATTCTTTTGTTAATTCCAAGTATTTTATGCTTGTATTTAACAATTATTCCCTCTAAGGAAATACAGCATATAAGAAAACATAACTGGCATTAATATTAGTGTATGAAAGTCAGGAAACAATTCAGCATTTTTTTAACCTAACCTGTCCCAGCAAATCCTTGGTCATCTTTACATAAACATAGTCACTACTAAACTCCAACTTCAAAAATAACTTGTATCTGCTCTTGCAGATCCCTTGTTTCATCTAGACATGTGCCAACTTAAATACCCATGACCTCAGCGTATATCAGATGTAAGGGTTCTCACTAAGACAGATGATATTTTATTAAAGAGTTAAGTTCATATTACTATTCTCTAGTTGCTGGTTCCTAGATGACACTTCTTCATTTCTTGGAATTCAAACACTTACTGTCTTAACCTCAACTGTCAGTTTATCTTTCACCGCTGGATTTTTGCTATCTTGATTCTATCTGACCTGGGTAATTAAATAACCCTCAACCTTCTTTTGCTGGACTCAGGTCTGGTCTCTGAAAAGTCTTCCAGTACACTGGCTAGTTCTGGCTTCCAAGTCGGGATGACTGCCTCACTGGCACTCATATAGCTATTATCTAAAATTCGAAAGCCCAAATAATTCAAAAGTCCAATTAAAACAAGTCCAATTTATTGAGTAACTACTATGTACCATACATTGTTGTGGGGATGAAATCCAGCAATGAGTAACAGATCAACTTCTAGCTCTCAAAGAACTTAAATTATCTTAAGATAATTGGTCAAGGCAAGTGCCCAGTTAAAACACATATCCACCGTTTAACACTGGAAAAAGCAACTAAAAAACAATTTGCAAGGCATAAAATACAAGCCTTCTGCAGCTAAACTATGGAAAATAGTCATTAATTTTCAGATTATTCCAAAAGAATCTGCCAAAAATCTTTGAGAAACAAACAGGAAAATGAGAAAAATATTTGGCCTGCCTGTGGTTTAAAAAACTTTTAATTATTATTAAATACCTCAAATTGTACCATACTAATTTTTTTAAGTTGAAAATGGAATATTTGTTTTGTTCATCCATTTACTCATTTAAGACATAAATTTTAAATGTCTATTGTATCAAAGGAGCCTGGTGGGCTACAGTCCATAATAGAGTTGCAAAGAGTCAGACACAACTGAAGCAACTTAGCCCACACATTATGTGTCAGAACAGGAGAGGCCACTGCTTCATGAAGCTAATTTTCCAAGTAGAAGGATCCAGAGACTAAGTAAGTGAACAAATAATATATGATAACATATGCTGCTGCTACTAAGTCGCTTCAGTAGTGTCCGACTCTGTGTGACCCCATAGACGGCAGACCACCAGGCTCCCCATCCCTGGGATTTCCCAGGCAAGAGCACTGGAGTGGGTTGCCATTGCCTTCTCCAATGATAACGTATGTGAAGGAAATAATCTGTATTCACTGACACAGAAAAAGGAGTTGGGGTGGAGGACAATTATTCACAAAAAATAGAGAATGCCTCCCTGAACACTTGAGCATCAAGGAGTGAGAGTCCTTGCATTCAAAATGCAAATGTAAATATAGTATGTGTGAAATACTCTCACCTCTGCCCTTTATTTCTCTCTCCCACAAAATTCACCTTTGTTCTAAAAATTTCCAAAGTTAAAAACAAGAGAAAGTTTGAGTGGATGTGAAACAAGGACTTGGAATATAATCGTTCTTTCAACATTAATTATACTGTACATTTTGAGAAGCTATAATCAAGAATTGAAAGCTGCTTTTTGTCTTAGGTTCAAAATCATGAAGCAACAATTTTACACAGTGAATGTATCATTGTAAGAAATTCGGAAACAGAAAATAATGACCTGGTTACAATTTTCTACACAACAATAAGTCCATACAAGGGATATTGCCTATTTGCTCTTCTAAGTTTATTTGGTTGATTCTCTTCTGGGGACAAGGGAGATTAGAGGGCAAATAGAGGAAAGAGCAATAATATAAGCATTCAGCATAAATACCAAAGACAATTTTTAAGAAAATAATTTTGTTTATATCCACCCAAAAATAAATAAATAAAATAAACAAGCTATCGACTGCTATCACTCTGTTGACCTTATTGATATGTATAAATGCAGATGTTGTCATCTTTGTATTTTTATATTTTTTTAGTAATCTTATACATCCACATTTTCCCAAGTATCATCGCGGTTCTCTTCCCTACTTCCTGGTGCTTAAATGAAAACACAGGGACATAGAGGCCAAAGACCACGTCTCTTTTCAATCTTAGTTTCATTTGCATGCATCAAAATATTTCATTCATAATAGGAGATCAATAATGAACAAATAATTGAATGAATGAATGAATAAGTAAAGGAATGAATGAATAAAAAATCAAAACAGCGTTTGATCCCCAAAGGAAATAATGTCTTAAGTACCTACTATAGGATCACTGTAGACTATATATAAGTATTCAGACTCCATATAATACTTAACTGCAGTGGCATAAATTAAGATGAAATTACTTTGGAAAATTAAGTCATACTGAATAATTGTATTTTATTTGAACAAACTATAAAGGATGGCATTTGTCCAACATACACTGTTATTATTTTATTCTCATTTTCTAAAAAATCTTCACTGACCTAATGGAAAAGTTAGTTTTAAGAAATTTTCTTTTGTATTTCAGTTTGTGTTATGAAAACCAGCAAACTTACACAGTGCCATTGATATGATACTCTTATTCCCAATTGTAATGATAATGTAAATGAACAGAGATTTCATTTTTTATTCAAAGTATTAACAGTTTACAAATCTTTTTACCAAGAATAGAGTACCCCCGGTTAACTCATTTTCCTGTCTCTTTTTAATATTTCTTGGAAACCTAATGGTTCTAATCACCTGACTATAAAATACCAGATCTCACTTTGCTATGAGACCCTCAAAATGATTCTGGAAATAATTCTAAGCAAGAGAAAGCAAACATTATGTGAAATGTCAGCCTACAGATAGAAGAACATCATTTTCATATTCAGATAGCTTCTATTTATACATACACATGCACATAATAATAAAAATATAACAATAATTCACATGGGATTATTAGGAATTTTCCCTTTAAAAATATGCCTTAATTACTAACTTTACTATTTAAAACTAATTTTTTCCTTAAACTTATAAGCCTAACTTAAAATACCATGATTGTATTTAAGTCTAGAAAATTTGAGTGATTCAAGGAAGACTTTAATTAATATGTGTTCCTATTTACAAATTTGGTTAATTTATTAGCCGTTTAAACTGAATTTATAAATATATCTTGAAAAAAGTGAAAGTGTTAGTCACAGTCATGTCTGACTCTGCAACCCCAAGGACTGTAGCCTACCAGGCTCCTCTGCATATGGAATTCTCCAGACAAGAATACAGGAATGATCTGCCCAACTCAGGGATCAAATCCAGGTCTCCTACATTGCAGGCATATTCTTTACCAACTGAGCTGCCAGGGAAGCCCCTAAATATATCTTATTATCCCTTACATACTTTAATTCTCTGGCTGACTAAATTTTCCCAGTTATATATGTAATACTTTAAAATCCATTAGGGCTTACCTTATATTCTACTAAATGTTCTGATACTATTTATAAATTGGTGAGATTTCAGTTTAAAGTCACAAATTTAAATCAATTACTCAATAGCACCTTTTAAATTGGATGTGCAAGACTGACTTATTACTCTTAAAGGCAAAAAATCTCTTAAATATTTCAAGTATCTGAAGTACCAAATATGCTTAGATTTCTCAACACACACAAAACTAGCAACACTGTTTTCTTGAACATTATTTTCCTTGTATGCTCAGCTGATCAGACTCATTGTGACCCCATAGACTGTAGACCACCAGCCTCCTCTGACCTTGGAATTCTACAGGTGAGAACACTGGAGTGGGTTGCCATTCCCTTCTTCAGGGGATCCTCCCAACCTCAACCCAGGGATCAAACCTCCATTTCTCACATCCCCACATCTTCGCCTTGCAAATGTCAATCCATTGCATATTTTTGGCAACATGAGCATACTTTATTTTTAACATAAGAAAACCTAGATAAAATATGTATTTAAATGCCTTAATAATACTCTAAGGAATTATTTGCTAAACTTCTATTAGTAGATATGATTAGAAGTTTACTTTGCCTTATATAATATTATATTTTCCATCTTAAATAAATATTATTATATTTTGGTAATAAATAGCAGCTCTAATTTCAGTCCTTTATATAAATTTGGTATATCCATCTATTTCCAAAATTTGGTATCTCCATCTAATCATCTAATATTTCCCCTGTTATTATTTTGAAAAGATATAAATACAGAAGACTGAAATAGATACTATAAAAAGCATTCATCTAATCCCTATCAAACGAAAAAAAAAGGCTATCATTTACTTTATCTATGCTTCAGATTAAAATATATAAACTTTTAGATAAAATCATAGTTCCAGTATCATTCTTTTCTCTCCCTTCCATAAGAAATTATCATTATTATGTAATTGGTTTTAATTAGGCTATTCACATTTTGAGAGAAGGAGAGAAGAAAGAACAACTTACACACACAATCAGAGTGTGCAATAATTTTTGTGGTTGCTTTTAATTTGTGTAAATAATATCCTAGTCTATATAACACTCAAAAAGTCATTTTTTTTCACTTATATACTTTCTAGAGTTATTTACATTGTTAAGTTAGATCTGGTTCATTTGTTTTAACTGTTATATAATAATCCATTGTAGGGATATATCCTAATTTATTTTTCCATTCCTCCACAATGGACATATCGATATTATAAATAACACTGTAGCTAATATTTCATTTCTCCTTCTTATGTACATGGGAAGGATTTTCTTAAGGGTAGGACAATCCAAGATAACTTTTTGCAATGATGGCAATTCTCTGTGTTATGGCTAGAGAGACTTGAAATGTGTCTAATGTGATTGATAAACTGATTTTTTTTTCATTTTATTTCATTCTAATTAGTTTAAATGTAAATTTAAATAGCTGTATGTGATTAGTGGTCACTTCTTTTTGAGGGGAGAGGAGGGAACAGTACAACTTTAGAATATATGCCCAGAAGTAGAACTGCTAGGCCGTGTGGTATATACATTTACAAAAATTTACTGACTTTTGCTCTCCAAAGTGACTGTGCCAATTTACACTCGCACAAGCAGGGTTACCCCTGGCTACCCTCTGGACAATGTTTGTGCTTGTCAGATTTTTCCTTTTTTCTCAATCTGAAAAGTTAAAAACTGAATCTTGCTTTTGGCTTAATTGGAATTGATCCTATTAGTAGTAAAAATAAAACTTTTCATAATTTTTATTGACCATCTGGGTTTCTGCTTCTCTGAAACAGATACTATCTGCATATCAGTATTCTTTTCCCAACAGGTAATGTCTTTTTCCTTGTTAATTTATAAAAGCCTTTTTAATACCTACTCTTTCCCAGTTCTACCCTGACAACTAGTTCCAAAGAAATATGGACTTAAAAAACTTTTTACCACTCTGGTCAACCACTTTTTATAAAGCATGGACCTGGGCATGTGCTAATGCTGACACTAACCATTTCCCAATCTCACAGAAGGTCCAAGACAGAAGTCTGCAACCTTGCCTTCCAGTGTGAAATATATGGTATCTAGTCTATTCTCAATACTGGGATTTCAGGCAGAGCTAAGTACACAGAAGTTCAACTTTTGTATCTTATTTATATTTTCATGAACATTTGAGTATACTCTTTGGATCTGTTTTCAGATGAGTATATTTATAGGATATTTATCAGAAATGCTGAACAAATGAATTCAGCATGTTAATAAAATGTTATAGATTTATGATTAAGAAAAATACAAATATAAGCATATATAATGAGTTCCTGAATAATAGATCTCATTGTATTTAATCTATTGAATATCACAGTCTTGCTGGGACCAACTCTTGGACTCATAAGGATCAAGAATAGTGTGAACACATCTCATCCTCAGAGACAGACTACAAACCAAAATGGGCAGAAGCAACTATATGCTCCTTTACCATCAGTTATACAGAGAGAGGGGGATAAAGGCATCAACTCTACCAACCATGTGTTCATTACCGGAAATTTGAATACTGAGAAATGCATTTCTCCTTTATTTATTTTTGAGGAAGAGACAATCATAGGAATTTCAATTTAAAGCCATTGAGGATAACTTTGATTTCAAATCCGTAGTCAAAGAGTACAGTAGTGACTGACAATGGCTAGGAGATAGGATAGGCCAACCTAGACACCATATTAAAAAGCAGAGACATTTTGCAAACAAAGGTACATCTAGTCAAAGCTATGGTTTTTACAGTAGTCATGTATGGATTTGAGAGTTAGACTATAAAGAAAGCTGAGCACCAAAGAATTGATGCGTTTGAACTATGGTGTTGGAGAAGACTCTTGAGAGTCCCTTGGACTGCAAGGAGATCCAACCAGTCCATCCTAAAGGAAATCAGTCCTGAATATTCATTGGAAGGACTGATGCTAAAGCTGAAACTCCAATACTTTGGCCACCTGATGGGAAAGAACTGAAAAGACCCTGATGCTGGGAAAGATTGAAGGCAGGAGGAGAAGGGGACAACAAAGGATGAGACGGTTGGATGGCATCACTGACTCAATGGACATGAGTTTGAATAAACTTCGGGAGTGGGTGATGGACAGGGAGGCCTGGAGTGCTACAGTCCATGGGGTGAAAAGAGTCAGACGCGACTGAGCGACTGAACTGAACTGAACTGATCCAATGTGTGTGTGCTTAGTCGCTCAGTTGTGTCCAACTCTTTGCAACACGTGTCCGACTCTGTGGCCCACCAGGCTCCTCTGTCCATGGGGATGGACAAGAATACTGGGCAAGAATACTGGGGCGGGTTGCCATGCCCTCCTCCAGGAGATCTTCCCAACCCAGGGATCAAATCCAGGTTTCTCACATTGCAGGCAGATTCTTTACCATCTGAGCCACCACTGTGAGAAGAGTTCAATTTCTCCAACAAATCTTTGGGAGATAAAGCTGAATAAAATGAATTATGTTTCAGTGGTGACAGGAGAGATGGCCTGGACTCATGGGACTGACATGGTCACAACCAGGATCCTAGAATTATGGATACCAGGAGAAATTTCCGAAAAACGAGTTATCCAGAATATTTTCTATTATCAAGGTCCACAATTTTCTGCATCTCTGGGGACACAGGAATCTAGAAGATGGGATCTAGGAAGCAAAAGGCAAAGATTTTGCTTTCTCAAATTAGAAAGATACTGAATTTTGCATGAAGCACCAAAGATGTTTAAGCCCCTTGATGTAATATAAAAAATTTCAAGTAGCAAATTGAATTCACAAAATGTCCTTTGAATTTTTTTTAATTTAATTTTATTTTTAAACTTTACAATATTGTATTAGTTTTGCCAAATATCGAAATGAATCCACCACAGGTATACATGTGTTCCCCATCCTGAACCCTCCTCCCTCCTCCCTCCCCATACCATCCCTCTGGGTCATCCCAGTGCACCAGCCCCAAGCATCCAGTATCGTGCATCAAACCTGGACTGGCGACTCGTTTCATACATGATATTATACATGTTTCAATGTCATTCTCCCAGATCTTCCCACCCTCTACCTCTCCCACAGAGTCCATAAGACTGTTCTATACATCAGTGTCTCTTTTGCTGTCTCATACACAGGGTTACTGTTACCATCTTTCTAAATTCCATATATATGCATTAGTATACTGTATTGGTGTTTTTCTTTCTGGCTTACTTCACTCTGTATAATAGGCTCCAGTTTCATCCACCTCATTAGAACTGATTCAAATGTTTTCTTTTTAATGGCTGAGTAATACTCCATTGTGTATATGTACCATAGCTTTCTTATAAAGTCTACAAAAGTTCTAGCTTTGACAGTGATTTTTTAAAATGTGTTTTATTTTATTGGTGTACAAACTTGATTTTTTTTAGTTCAGGTAAAGAAAGCCCTTCACCTCTAGAGTCTTCACTGACTTTATTCACTATAACATTCTTTTTACCATTAATGTCTGCTTCTTAAATAAAATTTCTTCTACCTTGGTGGTAGTAGTTTAGTCGCTAAGTAGTGTCTGACTGTTTCGACTCCATGGACTGTAGCCTGCCAGCCTCCTCTGTCCATGGGATTCTCTAGGCAAGAAATGTGGAGTGGGTAGCATATCCCTTCTCCAGGGGATCTTCCCAACCAAGGAATTGAACCTGAGTCTCCTTCATTAAAGGCAGATTCTTTACTGACTGAGCTACAAGAGAAGCCCTTACTTTGGCACCTTTCAATAAAATGCCAAAGGACCTTCTCTTCTGATGTTGTACAGGGATTCTGCAATTGAGTATCCTGGTGCCACAACCACCCATCCACCTCCCCCCACCCTCATTATCACAAATATCAGCAAACCTGTAGCTGACTAGAAATTTCCAGATACCCCTGGGAAGACCAATTTCCTATTTAGAGAAAAGAATTCTAAGTGATGGAGAAAAGGAATTGTGTTGTAGTTGATTAAGTAATATAAACTACTTGCTAACAATAAATCAATTCTACAATTTCCTTCTTGCCCTCCAAGTAATTCTATGTTCTTGATTCTAAAGATACTTTCAACAAATATTTTAAAGCCTATTGAAGTTTCTTTGCCATCACATAAACATAAAATGGAAAGAGTAAAACTCTTCAGCTTCTAGATGAAACCCCCATCACTCCCAGCATCAGTACAGCATTATTTTCACTGTGGTATGCATTTGAATATTCATTGGAAGGACTGATGCTTAAGCTGACACTCCAATACTTTGGCCACTTGATGAGAATAGTTGACTCACTGGAAAAGACCCTGATGTTGGGAAAGACTGAAGGCAGGAGGAGAAGGGGACAAGAGAGGATGAGATGGTTGAATGGCATCACCAACGTGATGAACATGAGTTTGAGTAAGCTCTGGGAGTTGGTGATGGACAGGGAAGCCTGGAGTGCTGCAGTCCATGGGGTCGCAGAGTCGGACGTGACTGAGCGACTGAACTGATGCATTTGAAATTGTTCTGCTTTGTTCCTCCCGTTCTCTCCATCTTAGACAAACATTCTCTACAGTTTCTTTTGTATCTTCTTGATATTTCCTTCAAATATTTTAAACTTAAGGAATAATGTTATGCCACATACTGTTCTATGACTTTTTTCTCTTCTAACTTAATATATCTCAGGCAATTTTTCATTTGAGTACATATATGTAGGCTTACCATATTTTTTGGTAGTTGCATAACTCCACTTTCTTTTCTTAACAGCCACTTTGAGCAACATCCAGGCATGTGTAAGAAAAGAAAAAAAATGTTCACAGACCCTAATTAGCATAAAAGTTATACGCACATATAAAAAGTTGAATTCACACACACACACACACACACACCTGCTGTTGTCAGCTAACAATGTAATATTTCAGGTGGATGCTCAGTATTCATAGAAAACCCAAATTGCATGTTACTGCTATATAGACAGATTATGTGCTAAAATGGATATTGCCTTCCTTTTATTCAAGGAAGTGCAATGTTTTGTCTGCCAAGAATTTGACATTTTCCTTAAGGGTAAGATGAGAAAATATTTAAGTAGGCATTAAAGGAAAGCAGAGAAACTGGAGCAGTAATAACAAAATGCCAGTAAAAGGAGCACACGAATTAGCCCTAGCCCTTTAGGCAAAGGTCAAAAGACTATAGAATAGGCCTATCAGATAACGGTTTAAAAAAAATCTCCACAGAAGTCTAGCATAACATGGGAATCTGTGACTATTCACAGCCAAAATATGCCTATAGAAGAGACTGACAAAAAATTATCAGGTAGGAAAACTATCCGAGCAGATGATCCATCCTTTCCAAGCTGCCTCTAATCCTAAGAACAGGCAAATCAATAATTCAGCCTTTAGCGCTGTCTAAAAACGTACAGCAGAGATGGTACAATTTAGTAAATGCCATCCATCCACAAAGCCCATCCCAAGCCAATTTCCAACAGCCAACATTTTCCATCTTATTTTCTCTATAATATTTAGCTTTTTGCTTTAATTACACTTGATATTTGTAAAGAGAAAGCTGGCGTTGTAATAATTGGATAGATTTTTTTATCTGTGTTGGCAGAGACAGAATTTTCTCTTATATTTGAGGAGCAATACAAAAGCAAAACTTCCTTTTCTCACAAACTCAATGCCAAACTATCCTCTGAGTCACATAGTCTCTTCAAATCCTGCTATTCTGAAAGTCGAGATGTGCTATCTTAAAGCTGCTGCCAGAACCACACTGTTCCTCAAGTCGTAGCAAAAACTAGCAGCCACAGTTTGACAAAATGCACACCTCTCTGAGACAGTCTTTCTTTTCCTCCTTCTTTCTTTTCCACTTCCTTCTGAATCCCCTCCTTTCTCTTTCTTTCCTTCTATCCTTCCTTCATTGCTTTTTTCCCTTCTATTCTTCTTTCTTCTTCCCTCTATATTTCTTATTTAGGATCCCAGAGAGAGCAAAGTAAGGACGATCTTTCAAAATCAGAGCACCAAAAGAAAATTTGGGGGAAATCCCAATATAGCAAGGAAATTCTCCTCTTAGACAAGTCTTTCCCAACAAGATAATTCCAGACTGTGCTTCAGAAACTCAGAACAATACCTTCATCCTTAAAAAGGAATATAAATCTCCTAACAGGAAAAAAAATTTTGAATTAAAGATTTTAATAGCTACAAAACATTGTAATTATTGACAATAAAGTTTTACTTATTAATATTAATCAAATATAAATGTATTCCTAAACGTTTTCATCATTAAATAAGTACTTAAAATTGCATTATGAAATCTTGGAGAGGAATGCTCTTTAATATGTACTAATGGCATTGTGAGTTGTCTGGCCAGACAAAATTCAAATATACATATCTGTAAACAGTGTTGCAAAGCCGGTCTTCAAGTTCGCATTCTCTTCAATTAGCATCAGTATTTTTAAGCAGCAGAAACACTTCAATTTTTAAATTCACTTTACAAGCAAAATAGACAATTCTACAAGCACAGAGCTACCAAAATTTCCATTCATATATTCAAAATACCTGTTTTGAAAGGACAATTACCTGTTTTCAGTCACAACTTAGGTGTAAATCTCTAAAATTTTAGCTGACAGGTTTTACTATGTAATAAAACATGTCAAATTCAAACTGACAAGTGGATTTCATTTTTTGGAGGGTTTTTCCTAACACCTTTTTCCATTATAATACAAGTACTACTTAGCCATATGATTTTCTGCAAAACTTAACCAAAAATGTAAAACATAATGTATGTCTCAACATCTCAACGCTCTTATGGAAGGCTCTTCGGGGAGGGAAAGAGTCATGCTAAATTCAGAAAAGTGGGCTGTCTGTAAATGAAGAGGCTGCCAGCTTTCATCTGCTCGAGGTACTTGCATGCTTGCCTTCTAAACCAGAACAAGGACAGTTAGCCCGTCTCTTGTTGTGGCTCTGAAATGCTTCAGTTACTTAGTTTGTGAACTTAGAATATCACACTGTCCAGCACATTTATTCTAAACAGATGATCTGCGCACCATAGATGTCAGCCAATATGCTTAACCACTGAGTTTGCAGCTTATCTTTTATTGCAGATCTGGAGAGACGTAAATGCAATCATTCCATTTAAGCATGTACACGGACCATTGTTTAATCAAACTGGAAATTATAGGTTAATACACTATGTTAACATATTTTAAGTCACAATTGATATTGGAAATAAATACTGACATAGCACATCACATACCTACTAAAGGGCTTTTTTTGTGGGTATTCACTTCAGTTTGGTGAGTGGTGAGAGATTCAAATAGAGTTCATGAAAACTGTGTGTGTGTGTCTGTATATGTGTGTGTGTAAAATCTGTTCCATCACTCAGTCACTAGCATGGGCATTAAACAATAAAAATTGGTACTCGAGCCCAGCTTCAACAAAACTTCTTAATTTTGTGCCTTATTCTTAGATGAAAAGAAAAAGGCGTAAGACTATATTTGCATACCAGCTTTTAATTATTTAACTTTTTAACCTAGCAATAGATATTTACAATCTTAATTGTTCATGCGATTGCCTCAGTGTTAAATAGAAAATTATATTTATGTATTATCAAATGTGGTATAACAAAAGAAAGCTTCCTTGTTAGAAAAAGTGGACTACTACTGCCCCCTTCTGATATGAAAAGTGAAGAACAGTTCTTCTCAGGACTGGAAAAGACACTCTACGTTAATCCCCTAAACAGCTGTTTCAAGTCAGATTTATGCCAATTCTTTTCTGATTTACTAATAAATCCCTCATTTTTCTCCTAAAATATTGAATATCCTAATGTTTTAACATTGTGAGCTACCTTCCTAGGAAACACTATAGACTCAGGGAATCCTGTTAATTCTTAAATATAATCAAACACCTTTATTCAATCTGAGCTTCAAATTAAATTCGGGGGGGGGGGATCATCTTTTAAAAAATATTTGAAATTTTATCATCACTGGATTTACATTTGGTCATATGAAAGCTAATAAAAATCTATACCTGCCTTAATCATGTTAAATGTCATGTTGCCTCGCTTTTTACCAAATTCAAGCTGATCCTCACAGACACACTCATTCATTACATTCCTTTATGACATAACATAAAGGGCAAAAGGCAGCATGATAGATTAAAAAGATATTATGGTCCAATATTAATTACAGTATCAGCACCTTTTTCCAGCTCAGACTGCATATAAATGTCTATTTTCATTTTAACACTCAGAACATACTTTTGAGAGAAAATGGATCCAATGCATAGACAAAGTCAATGGGCATTTTCGTTGGATATTCTCACGCCAGGCTGGCACCATGTATGAGCAACCTAGATAATTCGGAATATCTCTCTTTAACCCAATTTAGGTTTTGTGTGATTATTTTAAGAATGTGAGATTGTGAGATACGCAAATCACAATGTGGCCAAATATAATAAAACAGAAACATAAAATTTAAAAATTCTTCTCCATAAAACTAAAACTCCAATATCTTTTTTCCAAAGAATTTTACAGAAGTATAACAAAATAATCATTCTCAGATGTAAAAGATTAAAATAAATGGTACGGCATTCTTAAATTACAATAGTTTTCTTAATGTTGGGTATCTTATAGTAAACGTATGAAAGCTTCCACTAGTAAAATTGTACACAAATCAACAGTAACTTGTAATACCATTTAAATATGTCAAAATAAAAATACTCACTATTTAGAGCATATTTCATCAAGCTATGAATTTGTATTTAAGATCAACCTCAGAAAAAAATTCAGCTTCAATCAGGAGTATCATGCTGAACCTTCAAATAAGCTTGCTAACTGTTCCTGTTATTTCAAGGAACAATTCATATTTTACTGCTAAAGTCCTCTTATTCCATGTAATTATTACCCAGATCTCATTTCATAAAAATTTTGCTTTCTGAAAAATAATGATCTGATATTTTTTTCAGTAGTTCCTGCTGCTTATTTCAGGGTTGTGTTTCTTTTCCCCAATGCAATTTAACTTTCACACATTGAAAATGACAGCCACTCCAATTTGGTGACGCAAAAGAACTGACTACATCAGGCATAACTAGATTTAATGACATGTTTCTCAACGCTATATCTTAAATTGGAAAGTCCTACTCTGGATAAAGCATGTACAATGCCGGAAGTAGCACCAGGGGGATAACTTCTGAAGGCGTATGTTTTCATCTATCAAATTAGTGACTCTCCTATAGCTCATCCTTTTGACCAGGAGTTAACAGTAGGGTGAGGATTGCTGACTTGTTGGTTATTCTCCTTTCCTGGGAATCTCTGACAGAATCACTTCTAGCCACTAAAAATCTGTGGTGTGATCCAGATGTTTGCATTCCACTTTTTCTCTTCAGATTCTTCAAATATATACAAAGAAATCTGTCTATCTTCAGAATAATAAATCAAATGAGAAAGCAATTTAAATCATAATCCTATTTTTAAGAAGCAATAATGATGGCACAAGGAAGAAAAAACTAAAATGCATCTGATTTCTAGCTTTAACTCTTTGACTACATTTAATTACAGCCCTCATTTTATTATCACTACCAACAGGCATATGTGGGGCACCTTTGAATACATTCTCTCTGACATGCAGAGGCCAATTCTCTCTGAATGCAAACTAAGCACAGTACAGCTGCAAAGTGTTGCTGCCGGCGTGCGGACACTACAGACACGCAATTGTTGCCAAGTTGAATATCTACCTAAAAAAGAGCCAGGCATTAAGGTGTCAGGCAGATGAAGGCTTTAGGAATATTATACATTATATCCAGAAATTTCTCATTTGCCTCGCACTTCAGAAGGAAGAAGATACCTCATATTTCACTCATACATGAAACAGCAATATGAACAGCTAAAATATCACTATTATAACCAAAAGGACAGCCAAAGAGAGCAAATGTTATCTATGTAGATGAGAGGAAAAGACTAAAAAAATTCAATCCTAAATTCTAATTTTTAATCCATAGGTACCAATTAACCAAATGTTTAAAATATTTGGGAAAATAACTAGGCTTTCCATATTCTGTGAATATTTTAGTATCTGTGAATATCCTGCTTCTTTATAATTTTGTGATATATTCTCCAACCCATATTCTAAGCGTGGTAGATTTGTATACTAATTATGAGAATCATAAAATGTGTTCAAGCAGAACAAAAACTGAGGAGAAAGGGTGCTTCCACAAATTACAAATACAGCTATTATACCTGTTACAGATGAATTCCAACTATAAGTAAAGATTTTTTTTCCACAGTTGATCGTGGGAGTTCATGATAACTATAGGTATGATCAAGGCTTATTTCAATGCTTTGAAATGTCAAATGAGTAATTTTATTCTCTTTTATTTTTAAACTATTTGCAGAGACAACACAAAATTATATAACGTTACATTTATTTTAACCTACACTTCTTCCTTCATAAGGTTGCTTGTCTAAACATTTCACTAACATTGTGCAATTTTAAACTGAGAAAAAGAACAAAGTTACAAGTGTGACAATTTATCAGGAATAGATTAAGTGACAGCTGTAACTAGAATCAGAATTAGTAGATTATTTTAATAGTTCCAGGAAGAGTGTAATTTACAAAAGTACATTTGAATGATGTTAGGAAGATAGCAGGAGGAATTATTTGCTTAGCACAAAATGATATTTTTAAATTAAACTTTGGTAATGCTCTCTCCACTAGAATTACTGTTTAGTAAATACAGAGATGTGTCTCTTGACTCAAGAATTCAATGCATCAGTTGGATTATTGACATAAAGCAATAATGATTATTTCCCAAAACTTTTGCTCAAGTCATGGAGTCTGCAAATCTATCATTTTTAATATCAATTTTTGATAAATTGTCCTCTCATCATGTCTAAAACATTTCCAAATTTTTTGATTTTTCAAACTGGGTGCCTCTCATTTTTTTCATAATCCAATTTCTAAGAAAGAATTTATTTAAGCAAAACTTCATTACGTCCCATTACCAAGACCCTAAGAATGAGGAAGCTTTCTCTTTTTTCCTTCAAAAATTGCCTGAAACAATACTCCTCCAAGAAGTCTTGACCATTTAAGAGACAGTAATCCAAATTCTCCTCAAGTCTGACACCTCCACAGTCTGTACTAGGGCTTCCCAGTTGG
Source organism: Bos mutus (assembly GCF_027580195.1). Classification (NCBI taxonomy): domain Eukaryota; kingdom Metazoa; phylum Chordata; class Mammalia; order Artiodactyla; family Bovidae; genus Bos; species Bos mutus. The sequence goes on along the minus strand of NC_091623.1, from coordinate 22,342,222 downwards.
ATCAGTGGTAAAGAATCCACCTGCCAATCAGGAGACCTGGATTTGATCCCTGGGTCAGAAAGATTCCCTGGAGAAGGGAATAGCAACCCACGCCAGTATTCTTGCCTGGAGAATTCCATGGATAGAGGAGTCTGTACTACCAGAAATAAACAACTCACTTGACTTCAATGTAAATATATATGTGTTCCTTGATATGCTATTTGTGACACATCTTTCATTATCTGCATCAGTAGGTTCTTCTGTTACTCTATCCATTCGTATGCCATTACTTAAAAAAAGGGAAAACCTTCCAGAAGAACCATTTTTCCTTGCACAATGATGTATATGTGTGCGTGTGTGTGTGCTTAGTCACTTCCGTCATGTCTGACTCTTTGCAACTCTATAGACTGTAGCCCACCAGGCCCCTGTGTCCAAGGGATTCTCCAGGCAAGAATACTGGAGTGGGCTGCCGTGCCCTCCTCCAGGGGGTCTTCCACATCCAGGGATCGATCCCGTGTCTCTTAAATCTTCTGCGCTGGCAGGTGTGTTCTCTGTCACTAGTGCCACCCGGGAAACCCCAGTGCTGCGCATACTTATGCACTTATTAAGATGACAACGAGTATGATGATGACAGTAATGACAAAAAATATTATCATTATTTTCATCAATGTCCCTGAAAAGGGAGAAATTCAATTTGGGAACTGAACTGAATGTTAATAAACTGTTCAACTCCAAATTTTATTTTTTTTTAATATCTCTTTCTAAACACTCCGTCTTTAGAGAGAATAAATCTGATAACTATTTATTCTATTTGACTTTTATAAATTCTATATATTGCAAAACTGAATATGTTTAGCAGGTCAGTGAAGGTTTCAGTACTCATTATAAACTGAATTATGACTAAACAAAGACATAAAGGAAAAAAATTACATGATACCTTTACCCTCATAATGATTACCTTCTCTTTTAAAGCGAAATAACTTTTTAATACAGAGCACAGTCTCTAAGCTATGGATATTCTTATAGTCTCTTTTAAGTTAAAACTATTCACTCAATATTATATTTACATGGACAAAGGTAAAGATATTTTCTCTGTTAACTGATACAAATGTTTCCTCAACAGAGCCAAGGAAAAAGAACAGTAAATGAGTTATAAATACATAGATTGAACAATAAGTAGATAGGTAAATAGATATATGTTAGAAATGCAAATAGATTTGAGCTGTGTTACATTATATATATTGGTTTAACAGGAGAAAAGAATTTTTTAGTAGAGTAATACCCTTTATTTATGGTAATACATTTAATTTAGTCTCCAGTTTGCTGCATGTTTTTGAGGTTTTCTAAAAATAGAGCAAAGGAATTGTACAGTCTCTGGACAAAAACATTGGGAATTTGACACCAGCCAATCAATTCTTTCTAATTCTGAATTGTAATCAGAAAATCGGGACCTATCAAAGTTCTATCATAGAACTCAATAAATGGCCACATGTAAACTCAATAAATGACCATGTAAAAAATAAGTGAATAAAAAGAAAACTGAACATCAATCCAGACTAAGACACAATCATAGAAGGATGTATTTATAATTGAAAAATAAAAGAAAATGTAACTTGAAAATATTTATGAATATAAATCTTCATATTGCCATTTAAGCTACAGTTCTATAAATGCAAGCATTCCATACATGAAAGCAGTTATCAACAGAAATTAACATTTAATCATTATCATAGTTTCACCTGGAGAAAAGTTCTTAATTTTACCCATGTCTAAGCAGTACCTTTCTAAACGGATTTTGAATAAACTCAGAAATGACATCACAAAACAATTAGCCAAGTTCATCAAGGACATTCATTCCAAGTACATCAAGGCTTGGAAAGGAATGACAGCTTTTTAAAGGCAGCTCGTCTCCGTGAAATGAATTGTTTTCTTGAATTTCCTCTGTTAGAACTTGTACAGTTGGACACATGCAGTTGATCGTTACTAGAATTTGCATGAATGTGTATGTGCTTGTGAGTGGCCACTATGTGTGAAGTCTAAGGGGACAGCTCCATGTTAATGAGAAACCAAGGAATTCCTCTAGCAGCATCTGGCATAAGTGTGAATCACATAATTTAAAGCTGTCTTACACGCCTGGTTTCAAATTTTAGGTCTTCTTTCTTTAGAAGCACTTTAGTCACTATAATATTAAAAGGGGAAGTGTTTTCCTTCGTGTCCAAGTAGCAATTATGAATCAGAATACC